>NC_080418.1:144187038-144487038 GCF_029873635.1 Malania oleifera
ACTTTTATTTTTTATAGTATTTAATAGAGAAGGAAAATATAAGGGAAAATAAGTTCCCTCCTTATTTTCTTTTCCTTTTCTTTTTCAAAACAAAATTCTTTACCCAAACGGATGCTAAAAGAAAGGGAACATGGAATCCTTCCCCATAAACACCAAACAGCTCATTCCCATGAAAAGGAGCAATGCAAAAATAAATGAGATGCAGTCTCACCACTCAAAACAACAAAGTGAGCACACATCAGCAAATGAATCATAATAAATTTTGTGACCGAAAATATATAATTTACATATCTTTTTATAAAATATAATGACATTTTTTCTTGGTTTTCTGATCTTGCAGAATTGCCATTGAAGCTGGCTATCATTTAATTGTTGACGGAATCAAGGAGCTTACCAAGTGACAGCTGCTGCCTTCTGGTACATCTTCTACTCTCTCTCTCTCTCTCTCTCTATCTCTCTCTCTCTCTCTCTCTCTCTCTCTCCTTATTTTGCTGTTTTGTTGTTTTCTATCACCTTATTTGTGCGGTTTATTTTCATTTTGGGGATTTGAATATCTGATTTGTGTTTGTTTGATTTTGATTGGGCTTAATGTTGTTACTGAATAGGACAAAATAGTAATAATGTTTTGATTTTTAAAATTTGATTTTTAGCTTTGGAAAAAGGACAGGAATTAAATCAATTCATGGCATGCCAATATAAATTTGTAGATTAATTGTATGAATCCTGATTTCTAACTGTTTCTCAAGCAAATAGAAAGTAAGCACGTGACCAAACATTGAAACCTGATCATGTGAGCCCAAATGAAGGATGATACAGTGATTAGTATCATGGGTTCTGTCATCTGCATTAGATTATTGAACTTTACAAACTACATATTTACTCTATAATTAGGTGCATTTGATTTGTCTCTTCCATTCATGGCTTTGATTTTCCTGTAAGAAAATTTTGAAATATATACCTTATATTCACTGGGTTTTGCTTTAGATTGGGTGAATGTCAATCTAATTTGGTGTTGCTTTATTGTTTGCAAGTACCTGTCCTTTAGTGATCAGAAAACTTTCATTTAGTTGACTAATATTTGGTTTCCTTTGTTCTATTTGCTTAGATTGATTTATAACATAGCAACAATAAGGGACAATTCAGTTGTTGGAAAACACCACAACTGGGCAGTCCCTAAAGCTTTTGGAGTAAACAAGGCAGGCAGTGAAATTGTTTACACAGCAGGTACTTACATGACTTGTGTTGTCTACTTCAAGTGCACACCAAATCCCCTCCCCTCCAAAAAAAAAGAAAAGAAAAGGCACACAACAACAACCCATCCAAAAAGAATTGAAAAATTCTAACAAGTCGTTTGGTTGAATGTGAGTTTGGAATCAATGCCAATGTTTGGTTTATTCCAAGAATCAATACAAGTGTTATGAATAACATCCTATTCCCAAGGATGTGATTCTCTAAACCAAAAGCCTAGTAAGGGCAACTTTGTTCATAGTAAGGTACCCCCTTTGTCTTGCTCTTTTGAATAACTTTTTAAATTCTTAGTATCATTGCTTATGAAGCAAAGTTTTAGACAAAGGCGCAAGACAAGGAGTTTAAACCCTTATGAGGCAAGGCATAAGCCTTTCGGGAATTTTATTTTTTAAATAAAGTATATAAATAAATTACATATATTTTTAAAAATAAATAAAAAATTAAGAACATGAATACTACTTGTTGGCCATTCTAAGAATACGAACTTGAATTCATTTAGTTAGAACTTACAAAGTCCAAATTGTTTTTGTGTTGTGAGATACAACTCCCAATTATTATAGAAAGGTTGAGATTCAAAGTTTTAGAGATTGATCCATATTAGGACATTCCTCCCATGTAAACATGCAGTAAAAATTTTCTAGCCAAATCAAACTTGAGATTCACACACCCGAAATGCATAGGACTCAAAAGGTGCAAAAATGTACCTTTTGTACAACTGTGTAGGCCTCAATATATAATGATTGGCCTTTTTGGATTCAATATTTTAAACTATGCCTCAAGGTGTTTCGCGTGCCTCACCTTAAGCCAAGCCTGAAGATGAGCCTTTTGAAATGTTGCTATGAAGAATCATTGTTATGAGGGGAAAAATAGTTGCTTACACTAATGCTCTCCTAATTGTTTGTTGATTTGGTTTAATTTTAGCAAACGAGCATGTTAACTTCAAATGGGATTTTGTGCACTTCAACTCTTATATTTTGAAAAAATTATTAGTATTTTTAAATAAAAATATAATAATTTATGTCTTTTGCTAAATTTTGACAGGGCATATACGTAGCCCCCCTAATGGAGGACAGGTATAACAACAGAACATAACTAAGTAAGAGAAAGAGATGGGAAGAAGAAAGAAGATGGCAGGACGAAGAAGAAGGAAGGACGTGTTGGGATATGAATCCCGCCCAAGATCAAATAACACACACACAAATAACACATAAGATTTATGTGGTTCGGCCAATTTAGCCTACGTCTACAGGAGAGGAGTAATTTTACTATATATATATATGGGTATACAGTGAAGGAGGAGGAGGAGGATTACAACACACTCAACTCACTCACTTTAATACACACTCATAGTGCACTCACACTTATTGTGTCTTCATTCACTCTCCCTCACCTCTTTACAACGGAGAATTTTCTGTGTGTATTTTCACACACCCGAGGCTTTATGTGTATATATTCACCACGGAGAGCAACATACAATGAAGGAGTACTCCTTTTTATAGGCGGAGAGGAGGAGACATCGCAGCAAGTCTCTTGCAAAAACAAACGTCACCTCCTTGGAGTGTGTGCCAACCAGCAACCAAAGCAAGTCTTTGCCTTTTATTATTTATTTATGTCGCTGCAGCAATCTGCCGTACCATGTGCAGCCTCACTCTCCTTTATTATATGAGGTGGCCCAACAAATCTCCCTTGCCCGACTCATGCAGAGAGTTCCACCAAACCTGTTGCGGTTCTACAAGTTTCGAGCTTTGACTTGGACGTTGTCTTAGTCTTCATGTCTGATGCATTGTCATCAGTATGAATCTTCTCTATACTCAACTACTTTGACTCCAAAGCTTCACGAATCCAATGATATCGAACATTAATATGCTTAGACTTTGAATGAAAACTTGGATTCTTACTGAGATGAATAGCGCTTTGACTGTCATAGTGGAGAACATACTTCTCTTGCTTGAAGCCAAGTTTCTCCAGGAACTTCTTCATCCATAGAAGCTTTCTGCTTGCTTCAGTGATGATGATGTACTCTGCCTCAGTAGTGGACAATACAACACATTTTTGTAGCTTTGATTGCCATGACACTGCTCCCCCTGAAAATGTCCTCAAGTATCACGAAGTAGACTTTCTGGAATCAACGTCACCAGGCATACCTGCATCTTTGTAACCTTCCAACATAGGTTTGTCATGACCAAAATATAAACATAAATGAGAAGTACCTTTGAGATACCTGAGAATCCACTTGAAGACTTCCCAATGTTCTTTGCCAAGATTAGAAAGGAATCAACTGACTACTCCAACAGCATGAGCAATATCAGGTCTTGTGCATATCATGGTGTACATCAAGCTACCCACGACTGAAGAGTAAAGCACTTTCTTCATTTCTTCTTAGTCATTTTCACTTGTAGGATATTACTTGGAAGTAAGCTTGAAGTGTCCTACAAGTGGGCAACTGACTGGTTTTGCTTTACTCATGTTAAATCTTTCTAGCACCTTCTCAAAATACCTTTCTTGAGATAACCACAACTTTTTATTTTTCCTGTCTCGAAAGATCTTCATTCCGAGAATCTATTTTGTTGGACCCAAATCCTTCATTGCAAAGGATTTGCTTAGTTTTTTCTTCAACTTTCCTATCTTCTTAGTATCATGACCAACAATAAGCATATTATCCACATAAAGCATGAGAATGATGAAATCATTACTAGAAAATCTCTTAATAAAAACACAGTGGTTAGATGTGAACCTGTTATACCCGTGCTCCATCATGAAATGATGAAATCATTACTAGAAAATCTCTTAATAAAAACACAGTGGTTAGATGTGAACCTGTTATACCCGTGCTCCATCATGAAGGAATCGAACTTCTTGTACCACTGTCTCAATGCCTGCTTGAGGCCATACAAACTCTTTCTCAGTTTGCACACAAACTGCTTTTTCCCTTTGACCTCGGATCCTTCAGGTTGTTTCATGTAGATTTCTTCTTTCAAATCGCCATGGAGAAATGCAGTTTTTACATCAAGCTACTCAATCTCCAAGTTCAAGCTAATAGCCAATCCGAGAACAACTCGAATAGATGACATATTCACCATGGGCGAGAAAATCTCTTCAAAGTCAATGCCTTTTCTTTGACCAAAGCCTTTCAAAACTAGTTGCGCCTTGTACCTTGGTTGTGAGTTTCCTTCTTCATTTTTCAATTTAAACACCCATTTGTTGTTGAGTGCTTTCATTCCCTTTGGTAATTCTACCAAATCATAAGTGTGATTCTCATGCAAGGATTTGATCTCTTCTTGCATGGCCTTTAACCACTCATTCTTGTGCTCATGAGACATGACATCCTTATAGCATTCTGGTTCTCCCCCATCAGTTAGCAACACATACTCATCTGGTGAGTATCTTCTAGAAGGTTGACGCTCCCTAGTGGATCTTCTTATCTGAGGTTTTGCTGCTAAAGCACCTACAGCTATTGGTCCATCATTCTCATCAACTTCCTTGTTATCGTCATGCTCTTCTTGTGGCTATGGTGGTGAATCTGGAATCAGCTCGATTGGATTCCTGAGGACATGCTTTGGATTATCGGCCTTCTCACAATCGTCAATAATTTGAACTTCAAAGAACACCACACCTCTTCTTCGGATGACTTTCATGTTCTTTGGATCCCATAATCTATAGCTGAACTCATCAATACCATAACTGACAAAGACGCACTCTTTTGTCTTTGCATCTAGTTTGGTACTTTCATCTTGAGGAATATGAACAAAAGCTTTACAACCAAACACCTTTAAGTGTTTATAGGATACATCTTTCCCAATCTAGATCCTTTTAGGAATGTCACCTCCTAAAGGAACTGAAGGGGAAAGGTTGATGAGGTTAACTACTATCATTAACACCTCACCGCAGAAGGATTTTGGCAGTTTTGAATTAGAGAGCATGCAAATAATCTTGTTGCAGATGGTTCTGTTCATTCTTTCTGCAATGCTGTTGTGTTGAGGAGTCTTCGGAACTGACTTCTCAAGCCTAATACCATGGACTCTGCAATGCTCTTCAAATGGCCCAATGTATTCACCACCATTGTTTGAACGAACACATTTGAGCTTTCTTCCACTTTTTCTTTCAACATCGGCCTGAAACTTCTTGAACATATCTAACACCTGGTCTTTATTTTTCAAAGGATAAGCCTACACTTTTCTAAAGTGGTCATCAATAAATGTTACAAAATACAATGATCCACCAATACTTTTATCATTCATAAAACACACATTGGTATGAACCAAATCTAGAATATGCTTTCTCCTAAATGGGGTTTTTTTCAAAATGCAACTCTATATTGTATACCAGCTATACAATGAGTACAATTCTTTAAAGAATTACTTGAGAAATTTGGAATGAGTTTTTTCCCTGCAAGAAACTGGAGTCCCTTCTCGCTCATGTGACCAAGTCTGTTGTGCCATAGCTCATTGGTGACTTCATGTTCTCTAGCATTCACATCTCCTGCACAGAGTTGCTTAGCTTGAGTGTAGCATAAGCTAGCATCCTTCTTTCCTTTGGCTATCACTAAATTCCATTTCTTGAGCTTCCAGACTCCATTACCAAAATAGCTTTCGTAACCCATGTCATCAAGTTGACCTATGGAGATCAGGTAGGCGAATGTCTAAGACATGCCGAACATCCTTCAGTAGTAGCTTGCATCCAACATTCGTTTCTATCAACACATCTCCTTTACCACGACTTTGCATTTGACTTCATTTCCCATATTAAGATAAGAAGAAGTCTCTCCGTGCTGTTTCATGGAATGATGTTGTAGAGTCAATCGTCCATGTTGTGTCTTGGCAAGTGAGGTTAACATGTCCTTTCTCACACACCACGTAAGTTTCACCTTCATCAGAGGTCACAGCTGCACTACTTTTGTCCTCCTCTTTCTTGTCTTCGCTAGTTTGTTTTGCCTTCCATTTCCAACAATCTTTCTTTATATGTCCAGGCTTATTACAATAAAAGCAGGTGAAGTTACCTCTTGATTTTGATTTTCCCGTGGACTTGCTTCTGGACTTTCCCATGTTCTTCTTGTCACCTTGAGAATATTTACTTCTGCCCCTTTCAGTGACCATCGCTTGTCCTTGAGAGTGAGTGGGCAAGCCTTGCTCAGCCCTTTTCTTGCCTTCTCTAGTGATGCTATCCTTCACCATACTCAAGGTTACCTTTCCGTTTGGTGCTGAATTACTGAAAGCTACCACCAGTGTCTCCTAGCTATCCAGCAATGAACTCAGCAGGATCAGTGCTTGTATTTCATCTGCAATAGTCAACTCCATGCTTGTCAAATTCTCAATAATTTCATTGAATTTATCCTAGAAATTTGAAACATTTTGTCCATGACATAATTTTAAATTCACAAGCCTTCTTATCATGAAGGCTTTGTTATGGGCATTCTTTGGCTCGTACATCTCTCCCAGATGTTGTCAAAGTTTGTATGCATCCATTTCTTTGACTGTATCACGGATTGCCCTTGACTCAACCCACTGTCTTATAACACTGAAAGCTTTCCTATTGAGCTTCTTCTAATCGGACTCATTTTTTCCACTTGGTACGATCCCTTTGCATTCAATAGGAGCGAACAGATCTTTTAAGTACAACAAATTTTCCATCATTGTCTTCCAGATGGAATAATTTGTCTCTGTAAGTCTGATCATGGAACTGCTGCCAAGACTTGTACTTTCCTCCATTTAATATGCTCTGGTATTGTACATAGACAACTGTAGTGAACAATATTACTACAATATAATCTCAAAAATTAGGAACAGATCCAGCCATGAAGGCGGTATTAATACACATCAATAAAACTTGCCATCTAGGCGGTATTAATACACAGCAATAAAACCTGTCATCAAGGCGGCATTAATACATAGCAATAAACCCTGCCATCAAGGCGGTGTGGTATTAATACACATAAATAAAACCTGTCATTAAGGCGGTAAACTAGTAGCTCTGATACCAATTGTTGGGATCCCACCCAAGATCAAATAACACACACACAAATAACACATAAGATTTACGTGATTCGGCCAATTTAGCCTACGTCCACGGGAGAGGAGTAATTTCACTATATAGATATGGGTATATAGTGAAGGAAGAGGAGGATTATAACACACTCACTTTAATACACACTCACAGTGCACTCACACTTATTGTGTCTTCAATCACTCACTCTCCCTCACCTCTGTACAACAAAGAAATTTCTGTGTGTATTTTCACACACCCGAAGCTTTTTTGTGTATATATTCACCACGGAGAGCAACATACAATGAAGGAGGAGTACTCCTTTTTATAGGCAAAGAGGAGGAGACATCGCAGCAAGTCTCCTGTAAAAACAAAACGTCACCTCTTTGGAGTGTGTGCCAACAAGCAACCAAAGCCAGTCTTTGCCTTTTATTATTTATTTAAGTGGCTGCAGCAATCTGGCCTGACAACCATGTGCAGCCTCACTCTCCTTTATTCTATGAGGTGGGCCCAACAAAAGGAGAGGGAAACAGAGGCAGGACACGAGCAACCGAGAGAGAGAGAGAGAGGGTAAGGGAAGAAGGCTGCACAAGAGGGAAAACCAGTTTCAAAATTCAAATCATACTTGTAATATATTAAAACAGATATCCATAAAATAACCCCGAAGTACTTAAAATGCACAAAATAACCCTATATTAACTAAACTTCTAAAATAACCAAAATTATCTATAGCTACAATATATGCCTCTAAAGTTCTCCATTGATGGTCCTCCATCAAACTCCCCTTGTTAGAGAAAACTTGACCTCCAGCCTTGAAATGGCGCGGTAACATTAATTCCATGAGCAGGAACAAAATTGAACAGATAGGAAAATCAAGAGGCGGTATCTAAAACATCTTCCAGCTGCAAGTAGGGATAAATTCCATCGATTGTAGCTGAATTATCGAATAAATCGTATCTGGGTCACTAAATTTCAATTTGTTTCAATTGAATCACTAGACTTGAAGATCAGCATTCTACCTAAGATGTACATATTTCAACTATCCCGTGGAATATATATATATATATATATATATATATATATATATATATATGCAAACAGATTTAAACAAAAATAATGAAGATTATGGAATTTCACTATATAAAAAAAAAACATTTATCTAAAGCAAATTAAATGAACCGAGAATCACAGTTTGTACGAAGACACCATTATATACGACAAAGGAAATACCATGAGAGAGAAAGAGAGAGAGAGTACCCGTGCTAGAGCTTCCCGCCTAAATCGGGAACCTAGACGGAATCCTTCGCTGGAGAGAGAGGAAACGGGGAATTGAAAAGGAGCGGGACGCTTCGATCCTGCGCCGCGCGGGAGAACGGCTGAAACACGAAGCAGTTGAAAGATGTTAGGTAGCAAGAAAAACATAAAAGGAGATGTCTAAATCTTTCATACCAGTAGTTAAATCATCAAGTCAGGATGGCCGAGTGGTCTAAGGCGCCAGACTCAAGTTCTGGTCCTCGAGAGAGGGCGTGGGTTCAAATCCCACTTCTGACACCAATTATTTTTACTTCTTAAAAATCCAAGACATTCATATATTTATAATTATATAATTTTCCCAAAAAACCACAATGTGTAATTTTAAACTTCAACTTGAGATTTTGAATTTGAAAATGTGAAAATTTTGGGTAAATTTTGTTATAGTTTGTGTATACATAATTTTATAATTTTAAATTTACAAACTTGAACTACATAAAGATTATATGAAAATTGACAATCATGTCGAGTCATTTTTAAATGAATTTTTTACACCACATTGGTTCACATAAACAAATTAAAATAAAAAATTGAATAGAAAAAATAAAAATTAAGTGATGAAATAACTTATTAAATTCCTACATACTAAATTTATATTTGATTTTTTTACTTTATATCATTTTTTCTTATTTGCGAGTCCAAAACAAAAGAAGCCTTCACAATTATGGGATAATGGTGAAAATAATCCTATATCTTTTCTCCATTTTAGTAAGTTGAATTATAATACAATTACTAAGCAACATTGCAATATTTGATTATCGTAGAAGTGAATGGAAATTTTTTTAAGTGATTCTAAATCTTCACCCGAGACTCATGAGTGGTAATTTTGAATCATTTTTATTTAGACACGCACGTGTAATTTGCTTTGTTCAATTCTTTGTTACATATTATTCAAACAGTAAGTCTCACATGTTTATGTGTCGGGACAGGACTAGTGAGCCTGCGACTCATGAAACCAACATGAAGATTTAGGGTCACTCAAAATTTTCTCAAGTAACCATAGATTTCAAGAATTGATATGCAAATACACTACAACGACTTATTGGAAGCCTCACTACTAAAAATGATTTTCATCCCAAATCCTTTATCTTAAGTAGGCACAAAGTGTCTTGAATTTTGTATATGTTATAATAAAATGAAAAATTAGTTGTGAATACTTAAAATATTTTATATATATAAATAATAAAATAGGTTAAAAAATATGAAGTAAGGCGATTAAAAAACGAACTTCCCCAATTCAATTGTCCTTAATGAAATGATTCATGCAAGCATTCTCCACTTGTATGGAAATTTTTTAAGTGGTTCTAGATCACCAAACCAGGTTCTTGAGTGGTGGTCTTAAATCATTTTTATTTTGACATGCATGTAGGGTTTTCTTTGTTTAGTTATTTGTTACATTTTATTCAAAAAACGAGTCTCACATGTTCACATACCAAATAGCAATAGTGATTTGAGACCACAAAAAATAGAGCTAACATGATAATTGAGGGTTACTCAAAAATTTTCCAAGTGACCGAGGCAACAATCATGGATTTCATGAATTAATATAAAGATGCATTGCAACAAGTTACTAAAGTTCCCAATATTAGCAATGATTGTTCACTCAAATACTTTATTTTAAGAAGATGTAATGTCCTAAATATTTGATACGCTTAAGTAAAATGAAAAAATATATTAAATTATAAATAACAATAAAATATGGTAAAATAAAAAGTAAAGAAACTAAGAAACAAACTTTCCCAAGTCAATTGCCCTTCCCAAAATGAACCCTGCAAACATCTCCAACTTGTATTTAGTAGAGAGAATAAATGATACACAATGAATGTAGCGTCCCGACCCTCTTGGTGGGCCCAAAGTGCCACTAAACATACATCACATACATCTCTCTGATACCATACATATACAACCCGCCCTAATAAGGGAAAAATAGGTGTTCCATACTGAACTGCATCAACATACACAGCAGAAAACATACAACTTCTAATAGAACTTACTAGAGTTTCTAACTGTTTCTCATATACATCCATACAAAACTAAAAACATAATCTGTTATATATATAATTCCCAAAAGACAGATAGTGCATAAAATCTCTCCAACTCTGACAAGAACTGTCTACTATCTAACTCTGCCTAGCAACACGTTAGGTTCAATCACTTAGAGTACCTACAACAACATTTGTATGCTAGGGTGAGACATCTCTCAGTAAGATAGATTATATTATTATCAGTGTGTGGCTAGCATGAGATTTCGTGTATACATATATTGCTAACATTTAAATACATTTAATTGACATTATAAAATATGTACTACTGCTCTGTAAATTTGAAAATACATACTACTGGCTCAATATGACCCTTTCTATAGTAAATATGCCCATATATGCCTAGAAGATATAACCTGGTCTGTAAGACAAGCGTCGTCATGCCATCACATACACATGCGACATGCTTCCCCCCATAACGAGTTGTGTGGCCCGAAGGCTGAACCTAACAAATAGCTGGCTGACTAATGTTAAGTCAAACATAAAGTAGTACGATGGTGCTTACTCTCTCTCTCTCTCTCTCTCTCTCTCTCTCTCTCTCTGTGCTCGAAGGCTGAGTTATCTGGAATACTCTATCGGATGGGGCCCCATAATCACTTATTCAGGGAGTACTTTACCTAGGCCATTAGTCGCCTTTCCCATCCACACTCTATTTGAGCAGTGTGGTTGCACCTCTACATATATATAGCTACGATACCGTGCTCTAACCATGAGATCATCAGAATAGGGCTCTACTATCATATATGACAATTTACATCATATAAAACTGTAATCATCATTCATTTCATAAAAATGTAATATAACATACTCTGTATATAACTCTATGAAACATCTGCTTGATACTGACTCGGTAAAAATTGAAGTATCATAAACTCGGAATTTAGCCATCTCATCTCATCTCATCTCTTGGCATATAGACATCATATCTCTCATCTTGGCTTATAACCGTTACATTTCAGTATTACACAAAACCTGCTCATTTAATGTCAATTAAAAATATACTCATGCCACACAATTTTCTTCTGGTAACTCATACATAGCTCAACTACTTGAGAACATATATACTAGTGCTAAAACGGGGGTATGAATATCTCCAGGTTGTTATTTTACTAAATATAGATATATAGCAAAATATGGGAAAAATGGAGATAATCAACCCTACCGTCTTTGGTTGATTTTCAAACAAGTCTATGGTTTGAAATAACTTTCCAACAGGTGAAAACATTCATAAAGATTCATATTATAGTTTAAAAATATCATACTTAAATTTAAACGGCTGGTTTTGAAAATAAAGTCGGTTAATCAAACCCTAGGCTCAGAAACCCTAGAAAAGTCGTAACTGTTTATCTAAAAACCGTTTTAACATTTCAATCCATTAGAACTCATAAACATAACTAACATAATATAATCCCTTTACCTATTTACTTAAAAAACACTCGAGACGCTCGAAAACCGAACCCTAGCTTTTTCTCGAAATTAAGAATCCACTCTGCTAGATTTCTAGATATTCGCACCCTGATCCTCGTGGTAACCTCCGATTGTTGAAACGGGCAACGAATGACAAAGGATCAAAGAGAGAGAGAGAGAGTGTGGGCGCAAGTCCTAGATATATATATATATATATATATATATATATATATATATTGATTTCTTAACCATTAAGCAATTGAAAATCTATTTATAGACCCCTTGACCCAATCAAATTCATCGATGAAATGACGCCTTCGTCAACGAACCACATAAGGCTGTTCATTTACGAAAGAAGGGTCTCGACGACGAACCCTAAACCTAACTTTTCCGAACGTTCTGGATCTCTTCGTCGACGAAGCTTTGAATTTCGACAACGAGCATCAAAAGGGCCTTTGTCGACGAGAACATGGGGTTCATTGATGAAGTCTGCTGAAATCCCTTTTTTCCTTTTCTTATTTAATTTCCTTATTTTCCTAGTTCGGGTCTCTACAATGAACTTCCATGGCCTTTCATAGTAAGAATTGCTAGTTGAAATCACTTTTTACAAATTAAATGATTTTGAAGATGGTTTCAAATATATATATATATATATATATATATATGTATATATATATATATATATATATATATATATATATATAAAGTTTATAATATGTTCATAATCAAGATTCAATACAAAAGAGAGGGAGAAGGAGATTGCAAAGAGGGAGAGAGAGAAGCCGCACACAGGCAACAAGCAACACACAACTGCAATCCTTACTTCAAACCACAATACCAAAGAATACATAATAGAATAAACCTAAACTTAATATATGTACATAGACTAAAATGCCCCTAGTTAAATATATATATTATCTAACATCCCCCCTCAAACTCACAATGGCGCACCGAGAAGCATCGAGAGTTTGCCGAGTTGAAACTAGAAACGACTAATAGTGTGGGACTTTGTGAAGAAGTCAGTCAACTGCATGTTAGAGGAAATGAATGGGAGAGAGATGGTACCCAGGCGAAGATGATGACGTGAGAGATGATAATCAATTTCAATATGCTTAGTGCATTTATGAAAGACAGAGTTATGAGCAATTTGAATAGCATTAGTGTTGTTACAATACATAGGAGTGGGTTCAGCAAGTAAGACACCCATGTCAGCAAACACAACCAAACTATTTCAGCATTAGTTGAAGCCATGAAACAATACTTAGCCTCAGTTGAAGAATGAGAAAATACATATTGCTTCTTGCTTTTCTAGGAAATAAGAGAGTCACTAAGAAAAATACAAAAGCCAATTGTGGATTTGTGGTCTGTGGGATCTCCAGCCCAATCAGTATCAGCATAAGCACGAAATCCCAAAATAGATGTAGAAGGAAGTAATAAACGCTGATACAATGTCCCTACAATATAACGTAAGATACGGGGAGACAAACTGACTCACAATATGAACTGCATATGTAATATCAGGTCAAGTGGTGGAGAGATAAACCAAACTGCCAACAATAGTAGGGTACAAAGTTGGATCCGCCAATGGAACCCCATCAAAATAGGTATAATGAACATCGAGTTCAAAAGGAGTTTCTACAGTTCAAGTATCAGAAAGATGAGCTTTTTGAATGACATCAGCTGCACATTTAGACTGAGAGAGAAGATAACCTTTAGGAGAATAGGCTACCTTAAAGCCAAGGAAGTATCTCAGGGGTCCCAAATCTTTCATTTGAAAGTGGTGGTGCAGCTATGATTTCAATTTTGCAATCTCATCTGTGTCATCGCCAATTTAAAATCATATCATGTAAGAACTCGAACCATGAGATGTGGGTTTATATGTAAAAGAGGGATATAAAACGGAATTCTGCAGACTTCGTCGACGAAGCCATAATTCGTCGACGAAGAAAAGCCGAGAGGTTTGGAAAATTTAAATATCAAGGTTCATCGACGAAATCGCTGCCTCGTCGATGAAATCCCTGAAGACTTCGTCAACGAAGGCACCAATTCGTCAACGAAGCTACTCGGGTCAAAGGCTTATAAAAGATATTTTTGAGGTTTCTTCATTTCTAAGTTTTGGAAATCCTCTCTCTCTCTCTCTCTCTCTAGAACTCGAAGGAACTCTCTCTCTCTCTAGTTTTCTTTGTCGTTTGTTGCCGAATTCGTAAATCCAACGATACCGCGAGGATCAGTGAAGGATTCTCTACGTTTCTAGCGGATTGAAAATTTGTTTTGAGCGTTTTTGGGTTTCGAGCTAAAATCGAGGTAAGGTTCGGTTTTAGTTTCTGATTCAATATATGTGTAGTAGAACGGATTGTAAGCCGGTGTTGTACTGTGGTGTGTAGGTTTTGGAGTCTCGGTTTGTAGTTTTGAGGACCGTAGAGTTCGTAGTTGGAATCGGGTTGAGGTAAGGGGATTCTATTTATATAAGTTTATTTTTGAAATCGGGATCAGTAAGCTTGTAGGCTACGATCGTATGTATGATTTGACTACTTATTTGGGGAAATCTATCGGGTAAAAATGCGGGATTTTTAGGTTACAGTTTTTGAGAAAATCAGGGATTTTGGCTATCATCTCTACTTTGTTTGGAAATCTATTCGTTTTTTTTAAACTGTATTATTGAGATGGCTGTTATCCATATTTGCATAAACTATATACTTGAATTTGTAAGCGATATGATTTTCCGTAAACCAAATAAGTGTGGTATGTGTGAATGTATGTAATTGTTCCAGATATTTGTAAAACAGCTATGTGGCGGCTTATTACCGTACGCTGAATTGTATAGGGATGTGAGTTCCAAAATGATTCCAGGTTTTTTTTGAAATCGGCTAGTGGCGGCTAATTACTGTATAATGCGCCATGGATCGGTTAACTACTGTAGGCGAGAGTGTCCGGCTCTATATCTGAGGGTGTAAAACATCACCAGTCTAATTCTGGTTGGTCACCGAAGTGGTGTGAGCTATATGCTACATCGTATGAGCAATGTAATCACTATTGATCCTCGGTCATCGCAGCGTAGTTGTGCATATGGCAATGTAATCGTGGTGAGACTAGGTGACCTTGTGTAGTTGCGTTTGTAGCAATGTAATCACTATTGGGCCTGAGTCGTCGATCTTCGTAGTTGCATATGTAGTAATGTAATCGCTGTGAGACTTGGGTGACCTTTGTGTAGTTGCGTATGATGCAATGTAATCACTATTGGGCCTTGATCGTCGCAGCATAGTTGCGTATGTGGCAATGTAATCGCTATGAGACGAGGTGACCTGGTGTAGTTGCAAACTAGTGTGACGACACTGACTGTATGTATGTATGTATGTATGTATGTTTTGGGTATCGTATGAACTAGAATGGTTTTTGTGAAAATACAGGAACTGTATGGAATTGTATGAAACTGTACGAATTGTTTCAAACTGTATCGTATGTATAGTGTTATGATGTATGTAAAATAACACTGGTATGCCACACACTAATATAACATGTTTTATCCCTTACTGAGAGGTGTCTCACTCTGAATATATATACAAATGTTTTTCAGGTCCTTGAGGTAGCCGTAAGTAGCATCCTAGCGTTTGGAAGCAAGGGTGTCGTAACTACTGCCAGTACCTTCTAGGTACGGGTTTTTGGTAACCAGGTTGTCGGGATGACTTTTGGTAGACACCTGGGGTATGTTTGATATCATGGGAATGTATATCCTAGTTTGTATAGACTCTGGTATGATACTGTATGTGTATAAAATACCGTTTTCGGCTGCATATTTTGATGAGTACGGACGTTTGTATGTATGTATATAGGGCATCCGTTCACCCCACGAGGTCGGACCCTCTTTGTATGTTGTATCATGTATGTTTAAATTGATACAAAGACAAGTTAGATTATTAAATTCACCCTCGGGTCCCATTTCCGGGTTCGGGGTGTGACATATCATCTACATAAAGAAGGAGAATAATACGCTCAACAGATGTATAATGAATAAACAAGGTAGAATCATGATCACTTGAGCGGAAGCCAAAAGAACAAAGTACTTCAGAGAACTTCTCAAACCAAGCCTTGGGAGCTTGTTTAAAACCATACAAAGCTTTTCTCAGTCTACAGACCTCCCCTAGATAATGAGAAACACCAGGGGGTGTAGACATACAAACTTCTTCTTTGAGATATCCATTTAGGAAGACATTATTTACATCTAACTGTGAGAGGTTCCACTGGTTAATAGAAGCTACTGCAATCAAAATAAATACATATGCCATCTTAACAACTAGTGCACATGACTCCTCATAATCAAAACCAACTTTTGAGTAAACCCTTTTGCAACCAAACAGGTCTTATATCTTTCAACAGAACCATCAGACTTAATTTTGATCTTGTAGACCCAGCAATATCTCACTACCGTTTTATCAATAAGAAGAGGTACCAATTCTCACGTGTCGATCTTATACAAAGCAGCAAGTTCTTCATTCATAGCTTGTTGCCAAAAAGGGTCAAGAGTTGCCTCCTTACAGGAAGTAGGCTCACAATGGGAATGAAGAGAAACTAAAAAAAAGTAGCAAAACTAGAAGAATAACAAGAATTAAATGCAAGAACATATGAATCAAGATGAGAAGGTGGCTTACGCAATCGCGTTGGACAACTAGAAGATGCAGGGTCCACATGATTGATAGATGAAGAGGAGTTCGCCAACGAGGATGGGGGATTTGTACCTGCAGAAGAAAATGAAGGACAAGGAGAAGAAATAGGAGCAACAGAGGAAGACTCTAAATCAATATCACAAGTAAATGGATCAATATTTACAAGGTTAAACTCATTTAAGATGCTAGAGCTTGTTGGAATAGAGAAGAAATGAATGTGTTCAAGAAAGGTGACATGATGAGAAACATAAAGTTTTTGTGTTATCGGATCATAACAACGATATCTTTTTTGTCCATCACCATAACCAAGAAACACACATAGAGGATTGTGCAGACAACTTAGAGCGCTTAAGTGACGCCCCAAACCCTTAATCCCGGGGCCGGCGCTTTATACCTGATAAAATCCATAATTAACATAACCTATGCAGCGGAAAACATGATCATAATCTCCATATAACATAATACCAGAGTTTACTAATTCTAACTACCAACCATAATAAATTAATCATCCATCAGTAATCAAATATATGCATGTCTCCAAAACATTATCCACAAATATCAGTATGTTTTACAACTATCCTTTCATAACTGACTTAAAACATAAATTATAAAACATAAAATATACATATTAAAATTAACATAAAGATATACCATTTTTCTTATATCTTCCAAAAAATGTTATAAAATCTCGAGCTCTCAAAGCTCGATCCTGAGAAATCCTAAAAAAAAAATGAATTCATATTCGGGTAAGACACATCTCAGTAAGGGAAGAAACAATATATTAAACTCAGTGTGTGGCCATCATGAGATTATACATATCATTTTATAATATTTGCAAATCATTAACATAATACTGAAAGTCATTTTCTGATCCTAAACAAACACATGCAAATGTTTAACCCACGAGATTACCCGAGGATATGGGTGATTACCCGCCCATACAAGTAGCACCCTTCTGCTCTAATACATTTAGCAACCCGAAGGTCACAATTTAAGCATACCAGAGCACTCACCTTACTCAGTAAGCCCTCAAGTGTTAGATTGATCTCGTACTCATGCATTCAACAATAGTTTACCGGCAAAGGCCCTAAGGATTGGGAATTCCACCCGCCCATACAAGTAGGTTCCCTCTGCCCTAGTGCGTTATGTAGCTACTGCCACATCTGAAGCTACTAGTGCATTCGCCTTACTCAGCAAGCCCTCAGGTGAAAGGTATGCCTCGCCCAATCGTAACATGTTCTACGTACATACATACTTCTATTATCATAATAAATTATTCTTTTCTGTCATTATACATTCATGCACATTCATTCTTGTTCATAACTTAACTTTACATTTCGTTTCACTTTAAGTGGCTCTTTCCCATTTACATCATTTACATTTGTCATTTCATTTCATTGCCATTTCATCGTCATTTCATTGCATAACATTTCATTTCATTACTTCGTACTACAACTGGTCTTTAGCCATCATTAGTTAGTCTACGTAGAAACATGCTAAATCTGCTAACATAGCTCCTTTTAGCTGTCATCAGTTAGTCTACACAGAAGTGTGCTAGATCTGCTAACATGGCTCTCTTTCAGCTGTCTTACATTTACATGGTTGCATTTAACATACACAGGCAACATTGTCCATATCATATTTTATTCTCATTTTTTTACTTACTTAACCTGCATCTCATACATTTAACACATAATTTGCACAGATTCTCATGTCACACAATTTAGTAATAAAATTCATACACTGCCTGTAAAATAAGCCAACCAACATTTAGTGTTTATATACTGAAAATACCTTTCATTTCTTACTTAATTATCCTGAAAATATTTTTCCACTTTCATCAGTTCATTTTCGCATATACATATCTAATAAACCACCCTAAATTCGAAAGAAATATAATTTAAACAGTTGACATTTTACCCATACCGAAACATATACACGTACATATAACACAATTTATTTTTTCTTTAAATTCAAAAAAATTCTGATTTCCCCTTACCTAATTTCTTGAACTACGCCAATAGGGACTCCGAAAAATACCTGCGGCGCTCACCCGAACCCTGAAATTAAATTAATAGTTCAAATAAATTATTCTTGAATAAAATATTATTTAAATATTTCCTAGGGTCATAATTCCTAAATAAATAAATATACCCTTAAATTTAGCCAAATTGCCAAATTTCCCAAATCCCACTCTCGCTTTGGAGTAGGGCCTAGAAAACCCCAATTGAAAAATTACCTACGTCAAAATGACGACAATGACGATTAGGACCCCGTGGTGGTGCCTGATCATCGATTTAACAGCAGATTTTACCAGAAATTGAGAAATTACGGAAAAATTACCTTTTCCCAGGAGCAGTGCCTAAGCCGTTCCCACGACAAATCTGCTCCAGTGGAATTGTCGGTGGCGGAGTTACGAATCCAACGGCACCTTCCGTTTTCTGATCCGCCATAAACTCGTCGAGAAATAAAGGAAGAAAGAGAGGCAGAGACGGAGGAGTGGAGAGGCGAGACGACGAGAGCAGAAGCTCTCTGCAATTCCAGTTGCAGAAGCTTCAGTAAGCTTCTTTATTCTTTTTTTTTTCTTTCTTTAACTCACCTTAACTTAACTTTACTTAACATATATATATATAAAACTTATACTTTAACCTTTATATATATATATTAAGCTTACATATATATATATATATATATATATATATCTTTATTCCATTTTTTTTTTACTATTTATTTATTTATTTTAATAACATTTAATTAATTATTTATTTTTTTATACTATTTATTTTTATTTGTTTATTTAATACATTAATTTAATAGTGTTTAACCAATTAATTAATTAATAATTTTAATTAATTATTGTTTTTTTTTTTCGGGTTATTACAGCTTAGTATGAGGATGAAGGACAGAGCATGTGTAAAAAATTACTCTCAAATGAAAATACTTTGGAGCCTTGTCGTACAATTTATCATAAGGAGAGACTCCCAACTTAAAAGCAGTAGGAATTCTGTTAATCAAATATGTGGTAGTGAAAACTACTTCTCCCCATAAAACTTTGGGAACATTACCAGGAAGGAGAAGGGATCGAACTGTCTCAATAATGTGTCAATGTTTTCTTTCAGCCACACTATTTTGCTTAGGAGTGTCTGTGCACAATGATTGATGTATGGTGTCATCAGAGGTGAGTAGGGTGGAAAACTCAATTGAAGTAAATTCCCTCCTCCCAAATCACACCTGAAACACTTAATGATAGTTGAATGTTGTGTTTATACCAAAGCATGAAACATTTTATAGATGCTAATGAAATCAGAACGTTTCTTCATAAGGTACATCCAAGTAAAACGAGTATAATCATCAATGAAAGAAACATAATATCAGGACCCTCCCTTTGAAGCGGTAGTAGCTAGTCCCCAAACATCAAAATGGATTAGATCAAAGGGTGCAAGAGACACTAATGTACTTTTATTAAAGGGAAAAGCAGAGAATTTTGCAAGCTTACAACCACTACAATCCGAAAGGTCATGAGAACATAAATTTCCTAAGGCACCTATGAAAGCCAAAAATCTCAGTCGAAAACTAGAAACATGCCCAAGACATGAACGCCATAAATAACAAGTAGAAGAATTGGAACTCAAACGATAAGAATACAAGTCGACACTAGAACCAACAAATTCTTTGACCTGAAGCTCTTCTAACACATACAATCTCCCCTTCTTATGACATGTCTCAATCAGCTTCTTGGAATGTGGATCCTGCACAAAACATGAGGTTGGAGTAAAATAAATAAAATATCCAGAATCACATAGTTAACTAATATAAATCAAATTCAATGAGAGTTTAGGAATACAATAAACATCAGAAAGATACAAATAAGATGAAATGATGGAACCAATGCCTACCAATGACATTAAGGTACCATTGGCCGTCAAAACAGATGGAGGTGTCGAAGGTAAAAGATATTAATGTAAATAGAAAGATGTTATTTGACATATAATGAGCAGCACCTGAATCAAAAACCTAAGTAGACGGAGATATACCTAAAGTGGATGAGGAGGACAAACCTATGGAGGGAAAAACAGATAAGACATTAGGCTTTGATGTATAAAGAAGCTTTTACAATTGCTCTGCAATAAGAGATAGTGTAGGTACGGTGGGAGACAACTCTTATGATGATGTAGTGGCTACAGTGTGATAATACCAAGCCTTCGAAGTCTGTTGTCCCTTAATAATAATGGACATTGAACCTTCTAATGACCCTTCTGCTTGCACTAACTACACTCATCAATGGTAACTGTCTGACGTCGATTTTGATCATTGGAAGATTGCTTATATGAAACAGCTAAATCAACAACCATCTTCAAATGCAAAGAACTCTCAATTGCTCAATTTCCCAGAAAAAAAAAAAAAACAATTAGTAAATTCAGAAACAAAACAGCATTGCAAACACTTTATATTTTGTCGGATGATTTAACTCTCACATATCAAACTCAGAGAGACATAGATTCAAGTTCCCTTCAAATTAATTTCAAAGAAATATATAGATCATTTTTTTCTCAATGCCCTTCAAAATCATGCAACAAATTCAAATCACAAAATTTTCTCAAGTTGTTTAAGTTATCATAACCCCGCCAAACATACAAATCAAAAAGTCACAATTGATCAATTCGCAAGCCCTCGTTCCCAAGTTTCGTAGACTGCTAGTACATAACCCCGCCAAAGATACAAATAAAAAAAAAATCCCAATTCAATTTGCAACCCCTCATTTCCAAGTTGTCACTCCTTATTTACTTCGTGAGACACGCATGCGTAAACGCTACTTTGGCCGACATTTTGATATGATGCGGCTCCGACGGTAAAGCTGCATCACTGGCGCTGTGTCACGAGCTAAGCTTGTTCAGGGAATTATGCTTGCCTGTGACCGCTTGTCTCGTGTGTTTGGGATGGGTTTCCATCATGTAAATACTAGTGTAGGGTTATTTTCCAGTATTTATTTCATTGTAAGCCAAAGAAGGCAGTATGACTCTTCGGTCACTTTGAGGTTTCCTAGTGCCAGAGTGAGAATAGCCTAGAAAGCTCTTTAAGGGAGGGTGAGTGTTCATCAATCATTGTGAAACTCACTAGCAATTGTCAACGTGCTTAGCCTACTTACCTCCCTCGCTAAGTACACCATGTCAACGGAGGATTTGTTAATGAATTACGTTTGCTTCAATGTTCATTGCTTGCTTGCCATGACTTTCATGAATTGATTACTGTTTCCGCTGCTATCTGAATGAATGATAATGAAAGTGCTTCATGGATGAATGTTGGTAAATGATAGGCTGGCTAGTTAAACAAAAGTGTTTTAGCTAGCGCCGCATGGCCCTTTACAAGGGTGTGAAAATAGTTGGATCGTGACATTTGGTATCAGAACCAAGGCTCAGTTGCTACGATAATTCAGTTACCTTCGTTGTGGGATTTTGGAAGCTTTGGTAATTGACCATGGCACCAAACAATGTTGAAAGACTTAGTGCACTAGAAGCACTGGTTGAAGAGACAACCAACAATATGGCTAACGAGATAGCCCAACTAAGGGGACTTGTTGATGAAGTGATGGGATTACGGCAGCTTCAAGCAAGTTTGAAAAGTGAAATTTCAGAGGACTTTTACCACACTATGGAAACTTTGCAGGCCCGGATGGCTAATCTGGATGCAAAGGTGAATTTGATGGTTTTTACTATAGGGAACTCCAACACTCCAGGAGTTAGTAAGACCAAGGTACCTGAACCCAGGACGTATGGGGGTGCCTGTGATGCTAAGGAGTTAGAGAACTTCTTGTTTGATATGGAACAGTATTTTTGTGCTGTGAGGATGGCCTCAGAACAGGTGAAAGTGGATACTGCAACCATGTACTTAGTGGGTGACGCCAAACTGTGGTGGCATGCTAAGTACAATGACATTGAAAATGGAGACTTTGTAATTGATAGTTGGGCAGACTTGAAGAGAGAGCTCAAGGCCCAATTATTTCCTGAAAATGTTGAGTACAATGCAAGGAAAAAGCTGAGAGACCTCAAGCATACTAGGTCGATCATGGGATATGTGAAACAATTTTCTACTTTGATGTTGGATATCCGAGATATGTCAGAGAAGGACAAGTTGTTCTATTTTCTAGAGGGGATGAAACCGTGGGCAAGGACTGAACTTCATAGACAAAGAGTTCAAGACTTGTCTACCGCACAAGCTGCTGCAGAACGCTTTACTGACTACGCTGGGGAGAATACCACTTCGTCCAAAGGATCTGGCGGAGAGGGAAACAATGGAAAGTCTTTCAAGAAAGGCAAACCCGAGAGTGGGGGAGTCAACTATAAAGCATCAACCTCAAAGGAAGCTTCATCATCTCGAGGGTTCAACACACCCAAGGGAAAGGGTAAACTAGAGTGTTTCTTGTGTCGAGGTCCTCATAGAGTTTTTGAGTACCCTCACAAGGCATCACTTAATGCTTTATAGGCTTCCATTGCCGAACAGGCACTGGAAAATGATGGGGAAGAAGATGAGACCCCGAGGATGGGTGCAATGCGGCAGGTGAGCGCATTGGAAAAGCAGGCGAAAGCCCCAAATGTTACATGAGCTAGAGGGCTAATGTTTGTGGACTTGAGAATCAATGGGAAAAGCACTCGCGCTATGGTGGATACCGAGGCTACCCATAACTTTGTTTCTCAACTAGAAGCTTGGAGACTCAACTTATCCTTAGAGAAGGATACGAGACCCATGAAAGCAGTTAATTATGTAACCTAGCCTACTCTGGGAGTAGCCAAGCAAGTTACTGTGAAGCTTGGGCAGTGGGAAGGTCATGTGAATTTCACAGCAGTGCCATTGGATGAATTTCTAGTCATTTTGGGAATGGAGTTCCTAAGGGGAACGAAGGCAGTGCTGATGCCTTCGGCTGGTTCCCTATGTCTGATGGGAGATCACCCGTGCATGGTGCAAGTTGTTGCAACGAAAGGAGACGATGGGAAGTTCCTTTCAGCCATGCAACTCAAGAAAGGTTTGAGGAAGGGAGAGCAGACATATCTAACCACGATGGTGGTAGATAAAGAAGTAGGCAAAGAGCTGGTGCCTACAACCATCCAAGTGGTGTTGGATAAGTACAAGGAGGTGATGCCGGATAAGTTGCCTCACGAATCACCTCCACTAAGGGGTGTGGAGCATGAGATTGAGTTGTTTCCAGTAGTGAAACCACCTACAAAAGGGCTACATTGGATGACGCCTTTAGAGTTAGCAGAATTGAGGAAGCAACTTGATGAATTATTGTAAGCGGGATATGTTCGCCATTCCAAAGCACCATTTGGCGCACCGGTGATGTTTCAAAAGAAACATGATGGAAGCCTGCGGATGTGTGTAGACTATCGCGCGCTCAACAAGGTGACAGTGCGCAACAAGTATTATATTCCGTTGATTGCTGATTTATTGGATCAGTTGAGTCATGCCAAGTACTTCATTAAACTTGACTTGAGGTCAAGCTACTATCAGGTGAGAATTGTTGATGGGGATGAGCCGAAGACTACTTGTGTGACACGGTATGGGGCGTATGAATTCTTGGTGATGCCATTCGAGTTGACAAATGCGCTTGTAACATTCTGTACCTTGATGAACAAGGTTTTCCATGAGTACCTTGACAAGTTTGTCCTGGTGTACCTGGATGATATTGTTGTCTACAGTTCCACTCTGAAGGAACATAAAGAGCATCTGCAGAAGGTGTTCGATAGGCTAAAGGGAAACAGTTTATATATGAAGAAAGAGAAGTGCTCTTTCGCTTAGCAGAGCATCAAATTCCTTGGTTATATGATTGAACAAGGTTATATCAGAATGGATATGGAGAAGGTAAGGCAATTCAAGTGTCACGCCCCGAACCCTAAAATGGAACCCAGGGGTGAATTAAGTAACCTAATCTGTCCCTATATCAATATAAAACATACATGATACCATATACAAGAGGGTCCGACCCCGTAGGGTAACGGAATGCCTTATATACATACATACACATGTTCATACTCATCAACATACGTAGCGGAATACGGTCTTTCTTTACATCAAACTGTACCATACCAGAGTCTATACCATACAGGGTTAACCATACCTACAAATACTATACATACCACGGGTGTCTACGAAATCCATTAGGACAACCCGGTTACAAAATTCGTACCTATCAGGTACTAACAGTAGCTAAACACACCCCGCTTCCGGATGCTAGGATGCTAGTTTCGGCTATCCGAAGGACCTGAAAAACATTTGTATATATTCGGGGTGAGACACCTCTCAGTAAGGGAGAAAACAGGTTATATCAGTGTGTGGCATACCAGTGTCATTTTCATACTTTATAACACATTCATATTATACAGTTTGAAACAATACGTACAGTTTCAAAACAAGTTCCATACATTCCCATACAATTCCATATAGTTCCAGTATTTTCACAAAAACAATTCCAGTTCATCCATACGATACTCAAATACATACGTACATACATACATACAGTCAGTGTCGTCACACTATTTGCAACTACACCAGGTCACCTCGTCTCATAGAGATTACATTGCTACATACGCAACTACGCTGCGACAATCAAGGTCCAATGGTGAATCCATTGCTACATACGCAACTACACAAGGTCACCTAGTCTCACAGCGGTTGCGTTCCAACACATGTAACTACGAAGATCTCCGACTCAGGCCCAATAGTGAATCCATTGCTACATACGCAACTACACAAGGTCACCTGGTCTAACCCCGATTACATTACCATGTGACAACTACGCTGCGTTGACCTAGGCCCACTGTGAATCCATTGCAACATACGGTGTAGATAACACCTTCAGTGACTAGCCAAACCATACTGGTGATATTTCACACCCTGGATATAGAGCCAGCCACTCTCGGCGTACAGTAATTTGCTACCACTAGCTGATTTCACAAAACCTGTAATCATTTTGGGAACTCATGTCTCTATACATTTCAGCGTACAGTAATAAACCGCCACATAGATGTTTTACAAATACCTGGAACATTTACATACAAACACACATACCACACTTATTTGGTTTATGGAAAATCCTATCGTTTACAATTTCAAGTATACAGTTTATGCAAATATGGATTACGGTCATCTCAATAATACAGTTTTCAAGCAAACAAACAGTTTTCCAATCAAATAAGAGATGATACTCGAAATCCCTAATTTTTCCCGAAAACTGTAACCCGAAAATCCTGTATTTTTACTCGATAGATTTCCCTAAATAAGTAGCCAAAACATACATACAATCGTAGCTTACCGGCTTACCGATCCTGATTTCAAAAATGAATTGATATAAACAGAATCCCCTTACCTTAACTCGAAACCAAACCACGAACTCTTCAGCCCTCAAAACAACGAATCGAGACTCCGAAATCTACAAACCACAATACTAAACATGCTTATAATCCATACTACTACACATATACTGAATAAGAAATGAAAACCGAGCGTTACCTCGATTTTGGCCCGAAACCCGAAAACGCTCGAATCGAGATTCCGATCCACATAAGTTGTAGAGAATCCTTCCACGATCCTCATGGTAACCTCGGATTTTCGATTCTATCAACGTCCGGTGAGGAAATCTAGAGAGAGAGAGTTTAGAGAGAGAAAGAGAGAGAGAGAGAGAGAGAATTAATGAAGAAGAAACCAAATATCCCTTTTTTAAGTCTTTGACCTGCCCGGTTTTCGTCGACAAAAAGTACCTTCGTCGATGAAAAGTCAAGGATTTCGTTGCGGATGTCGGTAGCCTCGTCGATGAAGTCTGATAGTTAAAATTTTCCAGACCTCTCGGCTTCTCTTCGTCGACGAACCTTTGAATTTCGTCAATGAAAAGTCTACTGCCTTTGTCGACGAAATCTGGCTTCATCGACGAAATCTGCAGAAATTCCTTTTATATTTTTCGGGTTCTTACATCAAGAATGGAAGATCCCAACGATAGTGAAAGAGTTACGTTCCTTTCTTGGCCTTGCCAACTACTACAGGAAGTTCGTAGAGGGGTATTCAAGGAGGATGGCCCCTATGAAAAAACTACTAAAGAATGGTCATGGGTGGAACTAGACAAAGAAGTGCTAGGGAGCCTTTGATAACTTGAAGGATGCCATGATGAGAGATCCGGTATTGGCTCTTCTGGATGTCATGAAACCCTTCGAGGTACAGACAGATGCATCAGACTTCGCCTTTGGAGGAGTCTTGGTACAAGAAGGGCACCCTATTGCGTACGAAAGCCGTAAGCTTAGTGAAGCAGAGCGGAAGTACACAGCTCAAGAGAAGGAGATGCTAGCGGTGATACATTGTCTCCGTGTGTGGAGGCATTACTTACTTGGGTCAAGGTTTGTGGTGAAAACAGATAATTTAAGTGTTAGTCATTTCTTCACATAGCCAAAGCTGACACCCAAGCAGGGTCGATGGCAAGAATTCTTGGCAGAATTTGATTTCTCATTTGAGCACAAGGTGGGGCGATTGAACCAAGTCACGGATGCACTGAGTAGAAAGGTCGAACTAGCGGCCTTACAAATGGTAACACATATGACTTCAAGTACTGTTACCACAACGATGCGGGAGTGCATCAAGGAGAACTTAGCCAAAGAGCCAGTTGCGCAGAACTTAATGAAACTTACTGAAGAAGGGAAGGCACGACAGTTCTGGATGGAAGATGGATTACTGATGACCCATGGTAACCAGCTCTTTATGCCACGAGCAGGTGATCTGAGGAAGACATTGCTAAAGGAATGTCATGATACTATGTGGGCCCGACATCCAAGATGGTAAAGCACTTTGGCCTTACTGAAGCAGGGATACTATTGGCTGCACATGCATGATGATGTGGTTAATTATACCCAAACTTGTCTCACTTGCCAACAAGACAAGGTGGAGCGGAGGAAAATTGCTGGGCTATTGGAGCCCTTACTAGTACCGTCCAAACCATGGGAAAGTGTCTCATTGGACTTCATCACCAACCTGCCCAGAGTAGGAGACGCAGGGTCTATACTTGTTATTATAGACAGGTTTTCGAAGTATGGTACATTCATAACTGCACCGAAGTACTATTCGGTAGAGGAGACAGCACAGTTGTTTTTTACAAACATTGTGAAATATTGGGGGTTCCCCACAACATTGTTAGTGACCAAGACTCAAGATTCACCGGAAACTTCTGGACAAAACTTTCAAAATCTTTGGTTCACAACCAGAAATCTCTTTGAGTTATCACCCACAGACAGACGGACAGATGGAGATTCAATGGGCTACTTGAAGAGTACTTGCCCCACTTTGTCAATGCCAACCAGAAGAATTGGGTGCAACTACTTGATGTGGCTCAGTTCTGTTTCAATGCCCAAAAGTGCTCCACAACCAACAAGAGCCCTTTTGAGCTTGTTATAGGCCAGCAGACGCTGTTACCTCACACAGTGGATGAGCAGTACAGAGGAAAGAGTCCCAGGGCCTACGTCTTTACCAAAGAATGGAGACAGAATGCTGAGATTGCCCGAGCCTACCTAGAGAAAGCTACTAAGCGGATGAAGAAGTGGGCAGATTAGGGGAGAAGACCGCGGCACTTCAATGTAGGTGACTTGGTGCTTGTTAAGCTCAATCCTGAACAGGTCGGGTCACTACGAGGACGAGATAGGAGACTACTTCGCAAATATGAAGGACCAATCCCCATCTTGGCCAAAGTCGGGAAGGTCTCCTACAAAATCGACCCTCCGACTTGGATGAAAGTGCAACCTGTATTTCACGTCAACTGCCTCAAGCCGTACAACGTCGACACCGACGATCTGAGCAGAAATCAGTCAGCCAAAGTAGAAGTGAGTACAGTGCAACCTGACAGACGTGAAGTTGAAGATATCCTTGCAAACAGAGAGTTCACATTCTCAAGGAAGAAGTGGCAGGAACTCTTAGTGAAGTGGAAAGGCCTTGGTGATGAAGAAATTAGCTGGGTTTCTACGAAAGATATGGAACCGTTTGTAGACAAAGTCGAAGTGTACCTAGCGTCAAAGTCTACGAGGACGTCGACCACATAAGTGGGGGAGAATGTCACGAGCTAAGCTTGTTCAGGGCACTATGCTTGCCTGTGACCGCTTGCCTTGTGTGTTTGGGATGGGTTTCCATCATGTAAATACTAGTGTAGGGTTATTTTCCAGTATTTATTTCATTGTAAGCCAAATAAGGCAGTATGACTCCTCAGTCACTTTGATGTTTCCTAGTGCCAGAGTGAGAATAGCCTAGAAATCTCTTTAGGGGAGGGTGAGTGTTCATCAATCATTGTAAAACTCACTAGCAATTGTCAACGTGCTTAGCCTACTTGCCTCCCTCGCTAAGTACACCATGTCAACAGAGGATTTGTTAATCAATTACGTTTGCTTCAATGTTTACTGCTTGCTTGCCATGACTTTCATGAATTGATTACTATTTCTGTTGCTATCTGAATGAATGATAATGAAAGTTCTTCGTGGATGAATGTTGGTAAATGATAGGCTGGCTAATTAAACAAGAGTGCTTTAGCTAGTGCCGCACAGCCTTTCACAAGGGTGTGAAAATAGTCGTACCGTGACACGCTGCCATGAAAGGGTTGCTGCATCACCGACATTGTCCAAATCTGCCCCAACAGTGTTCCGACACTATGAATTTGATCTCGCCACTTATTACCTTGCGAATATGACAACGAGAATGATAGGAGAACAGCACAGGAACTACGGTTCACCACCAGCAGTGGTCGTAGCACGACGTCGCCTACCACTAATCAAGTGAAGAAGTCTCACCGTTATCGTCTCGGAACTGTTGCCCTTCGTGAAATCTAGAAATACCATAGGAGCACGGAGCTCTTGATTTGTAAGTTGCCTTTCCAGTCGGAGGAAAGGCTCCAAGGACCAGCGGCAACACAGTGACCTGTCACAGCGGCGGCGGAGGCTTAATGCAAAATTCACTATTTAGCCTGCTCTGATACCATGATAAAGTTCATAATCTGTTCATAATCAAGATTCAATACAAAAGATAGGGAGAAGGAGATTGCAAAGAGCGAGAAAGAGAAGCTACACGCAGGCAGCAGGCAGCACACAGCTGCAATCCTTACTTCACAACACATACCAAAGAATACATAATAGAATAAACCTAAACATAATATATGTACATAGACTAAAATACCCCTAGTTAAATATATATTATCTATCCAAAATTAATACTCATTCATAAGGAGAAATAGTTACGAAACCATCATTAACACTTCTGTATAACCCACATGCTAAATTCAATATGCCTATTTATGAGAGGAAACAGTTAGAATACCACAATCAAAACCTCCACATAAATACCCTTAAATCTTCATAACCTTCATAAGCACAATAATGCGCTCACCAATACCGAATTGAAAAGGATAAAAAAAGGGGATTCCAAGAGGAGGTAAGCATCTCATTCTCTTATACTTCTTTGTGCTGTTACAATCAAAAGCCTCCCACATGTCTCTAACTTAAGCATCAAAATGATCCTTCGCTGTACATCTTGAATCCTCCGAACCATTCACATTTGATTCTTTTTCAGGTAGTCACGGTCGATTTCGACAGCAACAATATTTATTTGTATGTATAATATTTCGTTATTTGAATTTAAAATTAACATATTTAAATATTCACATAATTTCTAAATATTTGAATAATAATGAAGGCCATCCAAAATTAATTTCACAATTTCAAGCACCATCTAAAATAGGTTTTTATTTATTTGCAGCACCGAAAGACACGAACAAGATGAAATGATGGAACAAATACCTACCAATGACATTGAGGTACCATTGGCCGCCAAAACAGATGAATGTGTCAAGGTAAAAGATATTAATGTAAATAGAAAGATGTTATTTGACATATAATGAGTAGCACCTGAATCAAAAACCTAAGTAGACGGAGATATACCTGAAGTGGATGAGGAGGACAAACCTATGGAGGGAGAAACAGATAAGACATTAGGCTTTGATGTATAAAGAAGCTTTTACAACTACTCTGCAATAAGAGATAGTGTGGGTACGGTGGGAGACGACTCTTCTGATTCTTCAAATCACAAAATTTTCTCAAGTTGTTTAAGTTATCATAACCCCGCCAAACATACAAATCAAAAAGTCACAATTGATCAATTCGCAAGCTGCCATGAAAGGGTTGCTGCGTCACCGACATTGTCCAAATCTGCCCCAACAGTGTTCCGACGCTGTGAACTTGATCTCGCCACTTATTACCTTGCGAATATGACAACGGGAACGACAGGAGAATAGCACAAGAACTACGGTTCACCACCAGCAGTGGCCGTAGCATGACGTCGCCTACCATCGATCAAGTGAAGAAGTCTCACCGTTATCGTCCCGGAACTGTTGCCCTTCGTGAAATCCAGAAATACCATAGGAGCACGGAGCTCTTGATTTGTAAGTTGCCTTTCCAATCGGAGGAAAGGCTCTCACAGCGGCGGCGGAGGCCTAATGCAAAATTTAGTGTTTAGCCTGCTTGATACCATGATAAAGTTCATAATGTGTTCATAATCAAGATTCAATACAAAAGATAGGGAGAAGGAGATTGCAAAGATGGAGAAAGAGAAGCCACACGCAGGCAGTAGTCAGCACACAGATGCAATCCTTACTTCACACCACAATACCAAAGAATACATAAAAGAATAAACCTAAACTTAATATATGTACATTGACTAAAATGCCACTAATTAAATATATACCCTTAAATCTTCATAACCTTTGTAAGCACAATAATGCGCTCACTAATGCCGAATTGAAAGAGGATCAACTTTTTGTTGGGTTTCCCTCCTTGTGGGGCCCAAAAAATTGGAAAATTGGTTTCTTTAATGTTGTTGCCTTCCCATAAAGGAAAACAGTTGTAGCATGCTTTTTTGTTTTAGGCTCCAAGGCCTCACGCGCAGTAATAGATGCTGCCCCTTCATCTCCTTTTTTCTTTTTCACTCCATTTTTCCAGCAAGCTACCGCCTCTCCCATTTTCATTCATTCTGTTTTCCACTCACAAAAAAAACCTTACCCAGCTCCCAGCACTTGCAGCTAGCAACCTGTAGTCAGCACCAGCGCCGTTCGACTTCTTCACTGCAGCAAGCTGCTGCTGCTTCTTCTTCGTGTGTCTCCGGCTGCATATTATTAATAGCATAATGAGTTATTCTAGTTGTGCTCATTTTGGTTGGTTCTTTGGAACTTTGGTCAGAATATTTGATGAGACATTTCCATATTGTTTCATTTGTTTATACACTCTTGTGTATTTGTAAGGCTTATGACTTTTGTATCCACTTTGTATAACATATTTGGTGATAGTGGATTTGGACTGCCGTGCCCCGTGGACGTGCCTCAACATTTGAGGAAACCACGTTAAATTTTGTGTGTCTCATTTTATTTATTCATTTTTGCATTACTCCATTGATTTACTTGTGGGAATTTGTTCTTATATATATCTATATATATATATATATATATATATATATATATATATATATATATAAATTTTTCCCAACACTTTCACCATTATAAAAAGAGATTCCAAGAGGAGGTAAACATCTCATTCTCATATACTTCTTTCTACTATTGCAATCAAAAGCCTCCCACATGTCTCTAACTTAAGCATCAGAATGATCCCTCGGCGTACATCTTGAATCCTCCGAACCATTCACATTTGATTCTTTTTCAGGTAGTAACGGTCGATTTCGACAGCAACAATATTTTATTTGTATGTATAATATTTCCTCATTTGAATTTAAAATTAACATATTTAAATATTCACATAATTTCTAAATATTTGAATAATAATGAAGGCCATCCAAAATTAATTTCACAATTTCAAGCATCATCTAAAATAGGTTTTTATTTATTTGCAGCACCGAAATTTGAGTTTATAAATAATATTTATACTACCCAATAAATCATATGTTATTTTTGTTATTATATTTTATAATTTTTTTCATTTTAATTATTCTAATCATATTTTTAATCATTATTTGAACAAAATAGGCATGCATTCAATTAGTTTTTAAGTTTAAAAATGTTAACTAAATAAGTTGTCATTTTTCTTTTTCTAATTTCTTTTTTTTTTTTTTAGTTTTAATTTCTAACTTTTGTTTTCATAATTATGATAATTGTACAAAACTAATTTACGGTTTGCGAACACTTCAATTAACTATTTCTTTTTGTCCGTATCCAATGACCAACTATATGAATCAATTAACTTAAAAATTGTAAATTTTGTATAAAAAAAATTTAAAAATATATTTTAAAAAATAATAATTTACTGCATGTAAAAATTATTATTGTTTGTGTCACTTATTACCTACGTAATATATATTTATATATTTATCATATATTGTTCAGTTTAATTAACCATGGTTAAACCGAAGCCTAAATCAATGATAAAAGAAAAAATGAATAAAGCCGAACGGAAAAATAGTTAATCCTTTGCTTTTTTTTTTTTTTGGGTTTAGTTTGGTTTGGTATGATTATTATTATTTTTTTAATTTTCTTTGCCGACCTAACCCTACGAAACAATCATTAGCATTCCTCCTATTTTCCATGCAAACTATGCTCCGATCATGTGCTAAAGGGTATTAGGATATGTTTGATTTGCAAAATCTTTCCGAGATGTGATGTTTATAACATTTCATTCCATCCTTATCTCGGGATTGTAATCCAATTCTCACAATTTATAAGAAATAATGAAAAATCCAACAGAAAATGAGAATCTCATTCCAACAAAATACAAGAATTCCATTCTCATGCTCGTCAAAGTTAAGTTCCATAGAAATCTCACTCCTCATTATCCAGAAAAATAAAAGAAAGAAAAAAAATGGACACCTTATTTGGTTTGGCAGAATAGTTATTATTGAAATAAGATGGAATATAGTTTAAATTTTATAAATCAAAGAAATAGTTATTTCTTGTGTATTCATACTTATTTCATTCAACATGTAATACGAATATAATAGATATGTTCGTGACGAAATAAGAGAATAGTTATTTCTTATCTATTTCTTATTAAAGATTCATAAAATATTTTCACATTTTTATTTGATTTATAATAATAACTTAATTTCTTGTATATCTAACTGTAATTAACCTACTAAAATTAATTTATTCCTAAAAATAGATATTCTGCGAACCAAATAAATTTTTTTTTAAAGGAAAAAATAGAATCTTGAACTTCTCAAAAAGAGTGAAGAGATGAACCACTCAGCTCAAGGGAGCTCCATACGTGGATGTACATGTTCTTCATTAGGTGCTAATTCAAAGTTTATGACTTATTGGTGACTGACTTTTAATGTTTGAATTATAAATTTACATGTCAATTATAATAGAAGATAAAAATAGTAATTCAGTGAACTTCAAAATTTCAATTTGTACTAGCTGCTCAACTTGGTTACCTAAAATCAATTAACAAAATCAATTTTGGTTCACACTTTCTAACAAATCTTGTTATTCAAATGCTTTATGTTATTTCAATTCATTGGTTATTGATTTTTAGTGTTTGAAATTTAAAATTTATGTAAAATTATAATAAGAGAAAAATATTTTAATTAGTAGTGATATTAAAATTTTAAATTATCTTTAACAGTAATTCAATTATTTTATTAGATTCTAACCTAAAATTAATTAATTGAATCTCAATTAACTATTTAAAATGTTTAAACTTCTACTTTTTTAATAAATAAAAATAAAAATAAAAATAAATAAATTATGGTTATTGCATTACACAGCGGGGCATGATTCTTAAGAATAAGATTCTAAGATTACTACATGAAAAAATATTTTGGTTTAGGCGTCCAGACTTCACCTTAGTAGTGTGTGTGTGTGTGTGTGTGTGAGAGAGAGAGAGAGAGATGACTGGAGCTTCTAAAATATTGGGCTGAAATCTCAGCATTGCATGGAGAATTCGTGGGGTTTGGGTCTCGTAGATTGTGAAAGGCTGAAGAGGTAACCCTTAATTTGTATTCTATCCAACCCATTTTTGTGAATCCCAGGTTTTGTTATTAATCCTACAGAACCTTGTTTTCATTTATTTATTTTTTCGTTTTTTTATAAATTGTGAAATCATGCTCAGATACTTCTTGTACTTTTTTTTAAAATTTCATTGAGGGCACCCTTTGTGCTTGCGTACGCTTGGTGTTTGATAGAATGCTTATTTGAATTGTCATTCTAGTTGGGATGCTTGGTGAATGGTGATTGTCACATGTTGGCGATCTTTTCTCTGTTTATTTGATTCCCATAAAATGTTACTGTAATCCCAACATTAACAGCCCATTAGCAGTTCTCTGTCTCTCTCTGTCATAGCCGCCATTAAATGTCGAACAGAGGAATCTGTGGCACCATTTGACAGAGAATCAAGCTATCAAATACATTACAAATGACATTGTAGAGTATTACGCGAAACAAAATTTGAACCCAAGTTTTCATTGCTTGAAGAATTATACTACAAACTGTTCAAGAAAAAAAAAACCAAAGCTTCCATTTTGGATCCTTCTTATAGGCAACTACACTAATTTTAAGAACCATGCTTAAAGTGCCATCGAGCACAAATTCCTAAGGAACTTAGCTATGAATGTTTCATTCAGTCATAAAATGCTGGGCCGGCAGTGATTTATAATAGTATGGTGGAGGTGGCAGTGGGGACGGAAAGAGGTGGAGATGTGTAAGTGGCAGTGGGGACGGAAAGAGGTGGAGACGTGTAATAATATAAGGGAAGTGGGAATGGAGATGGAGGTGGCGACGTATGAAAGTATGATAGGGTGGCATCTTGTAGTGATGGTAAGAAAGCGAAGGTCCCTTTCAGAGAGCTCAGAAAATCCTGAAAAAAAATAAATTAAAGTTAGCTTAGAATCACAAAATAAGAAAGCTCCAAAAAAATGAAGAGATTTTGATAATGACTTAAGAGGAAACTAAAATCACACAAAAATGGTAAGGATGTGGTGGGTATAGACTAATAGTGATGGTGGAAGTGATGATTTATAGACAGGAGAGGGTGATGGTCATGGAGTGGTGGTCATTTGTAGATGTAAGCTGGCTCCTACAATGGAAAGAGAAGTGGTTTTGAGTAGTAATAAGAAGGAGATGGAGATGGGGATGGGGATGGCCGTGGTGGTCTGGCCAATTAATCAACAAGGAGAAATCAGCTCTCTTTTTGTCCAACAAGATCAACATTTCCAAAATAAGGGGCTATTATGTTTGACAGGTTTTGCGGAAGGAAATTTTCCAACGATGTACCTTGGGGAACCTCTGATTTCTGGTCGCCTTACTGCTAAAAATGCTTGATCCGTTGGTCTCAAAAATTCAAAATAAGGTGGTGAGTTGGAAGATGAGGTTGTTGTCTTAGGGAGGTCGTCTCATCCTTATTCGACATGTTTTGTCATGCATGGCGACATATACGTTAGCGGTTCTCTCAGTTCCATTGGTGGTGATAAAAAATATTAATTCCATTTTCTCATCTTTTCTTTGGGGGGAGAGTAATGGTAGGAGGAAAATGGTATGGTGTCCTTGGTCAAAGGTTTGTAAACCTCTAGATGAAGGGGGTGTTGGCATAAGGGTCCTTAATGACTTTCAAAGATCTTTTTATATGAAGTTTGCTTGGAGGCTGATGACGTTAGATAATCTTTGGACCCGTTTCTTTAAGGCTAAATACGTTAAATCAGGTCACATGGCTTCAATCAATTATACTTCTACAGGCTCTCAGTTTTGGAAGACAATCTTAAAGGTCTTTCCAGAGGTCTATGAGAATGTTTATGTGAAGGTTAGAGAAGGAAAAACTTCTTTTTGGTTTGATAAGTGGTTGAGCAGTGGTCCCCTTGCGGAGTGTTCATACACGGTCCAACATCCAAAGTTTAAGATTAAAGATTGTTGAGAGTCTGAGAATTAGGATACTGATATGCTGAAAGCTTTGGTAGGGGTCCCCAAAACAGTTCATATTTTGTTGTCGTCTATAAAGCACAAATCAGGGCCTGATGTGTTTATTTGGAAGCCTTCCATAAATGAAAATTTTTCAACTGCCCCGACTTGAGAGGTGATAAGAATTAAAGGGGAGCAGTACCCGTGGATGGAGCAGGTCTGACATAAACTAATACCTAAGAAAGTATTGATGTGTATGTGGAAAGCCATGTTCCAATGTCTTCTTGTAATTAAGAGAGTTTGGAAACTAGGAGTTGATATGGTCTCATGTTGCAATTGCTGTGTAGATAAAAAAGAGGAATCTCTCAATCATGTTCTGAGTACAGAATCCATCGCAAGTATGGTTTGGAATAGAGCAACGTCTGTCTTGGGAATTTTAAATTTTGATGATGAACTTTGGAGGGTGAAAATTAGTAGATGGTTCAGATGTGCCAAAAAATCAACCCAAAAAGGTATGATCATTGGTTTGTTACCTACGATAATTTCTTGGAGACTATGACTCAGACGTTGTAAAGCCTACATGAAAGATAAGTATGAGTCGGGGAATGCAGTTTGGTTATTGGTGAGGTTTTGGCTCACAAAAATTGCAGAAGGCGTGAAGGGTTCTTTGCCTTCTATTGATAAGAATTTATTGGAAGAGATCCAAGTGAAAACGATATCACCGAAGGTTAGAACTCTTTGAAAAGTAGTCTGTGAAAAGCTTTTTGTAGTTTGGTTGAAGCTAAATATAGATGACTCTTGTAGAGGGAATTCGGGTTCTTTTGGTGGTGGTGGTATCATCTGCGACTCATGAGGTAATATTAAGGCTGCATTTTCTAAAAAAATTGAGTTAGGTACTAATAATGGAGCGGAGTTGCAGGCTCTTACTAGTGGTGTTTGACTCTTTAAAGAGTTGGGATATCAAAATATTTGTATTGAAAGCGACTCAGAATGTGTAGTGGGATGGATCACTTCTAGAATTTGCTCTTCCTGGTACTTATGGGACTTTTGGGAATTGTTAGAGGAGGAGCTACAAGGCCTTCAATTCTCTATAAAGCACCAATTTAGAGAAGGTAATCAAGTGGCGGATTACTTGGCTCGTCAAGGTGAGGGAGGCAACACAAGGAGATATTTTGTAGGTGATGTGCTGCCGAGTAAAATGAGAGGTCTAATTCGTATGGATAAAATGAGTATTTCAAGCCTTTTTCTTTAATTGTCATCATTTGGTTCTCCTATATTTTTCCTCGAATTTTGTTTTGCAGGTAATTGACATCTGTTTGCAGGTAATTGGTATTGTTGGTTTTTGTTTTTTTTTTAATTCATTTGAGTTTGTTTAGTTTGTTTTAGTTGGATAATGGTACGAGTTTTGATAGGCTTGTATTGGTTTTGATGCTTAGGCTGGTTTTGCTAGTTTATTTGTAAATCCCTTGTGACATGTTTGTAACCACGGTTTTCCTCCGCCATAAGTGAGGGCTATCAATAAATTTGGGATTTAAAAAAAAAAAAAAAAAAACTAGAGTTAACTTCAGGGATAAGAGTTTTTGGGGTGGTTCCTTGTACTTATCTAATTTTATTGAGATTAGGTTGGTGTTTGTAAACCACTATACCTTAATACAATATTGAAAAGTATGTCCAGGGCATACCAATTGAGATGCACAAGCTAAAAGGGACAGATGAAAGAATTGATGGGGGGAAAGAAAATGAAGGAATAAAAAATGAACAAAACAACAGCGTATTCTTTGACACCAATTCTGCTGCTAAAACTACTGCAATGACTTTAGTGACAAAAGTTCTTGTTGCCAAAACTTCCACCTTTTTGTGCCACTTCCCCTCTTAATGAATTTTGGTTTAGCAACAAAAATTCTTGGTCGTATGATTGCAGCCCATTAGACATTGATGAATAACAATAATTTTTCATAAATTGACGCAATCAGGCCTTTTGTTTCCTTTTGAATTTTGAAAGTATTTTTATTTTCTTTTTGCTTTTACTTTTTTGTTCCCCTATTTTGAGTCAAACTCTGCTCCCCATTTTGACACAGACACAATGACATATTTCTGAATTGGAAATTGCAAAATCCAAACAAGTTCAAATTATGTTATTCAAAGAATAATAGTAGTGGCTCAAAAACATTTACCCTACATTTGGAAGTATGGAATTCAGACCTTAGATTTGGAATTGTGTGGATTTGGACAATAAGTAGTAAAAAATTGTATTGAGTTTCCTCTAAATCCAAACAAATTTAAATCCATGTCCCAAAATCTATGCTCCCAAACACTATCTTAAAATAACTAGAGATATTAGAGATTCATGATCTATTATTCCACTACTACCATTATTATTATAAATAATCCATAAATATTATTCTTCTGCTCTTAATATTATTTTTTCCAGTTTTTTTTATTAGTTTATTTTTTTCTGGATTACTCCAGAGAATTTTGATTGGAGAAGCCATTTTCTTCTCTTTGTGAATTCTGCCCTTATCATGAAATCTCTTCTTTTGTTATATATATATATGTAGTCTGATCATCCAACCTACTTATTTGCTTTCTCTTTTTTGGTGGTGGACAATTCCATCTGCCTCAATTGTTGTAAAATAATTAATTATACTACTAGAAGAATGTAATATATTCATGTCCTAAATCCATGCTCCCCAAGACTACCTTAAAATGATTAGAGATATTAAAGATTCATTCTGTATTATTCTGTTATTATATTTTTATAAGTAATTCATAAATATCAGAAATAGTTTAGATATTAGTCATTATAGTCCGATCATCCAGCCTACTTCTGTTTTTTCTTTCTTATTTGGGTGGTGGACTATCCCATCTGCCTCAATTGTTAGACTAATTAATTGTAATTCAAGGAGAATGCAATATATTCATGTTCACGTGTTTAGAATTTCAATGTTGGCTCCATAAAGTTCATGCATAAATAACCAATATGACCTTGTGAAAGTCTTTATCCATCTCTTCCATTTATGCTGCCATCTCAAAGTCAAAGAAGGCAATTTAAAACACCCTGGAAATGTGTAGAGCATTAAATATTTATTTCATTTTTTATTTAAAACTAGTTGGTGGCTATAAATTATTCTCAATTGTATTTAACTTTAAAAAACTAGTAGTTAATTTTTTTTTAAAAAAATAAATGTTTTACCATCATATATTTTGGGTACTTCATATGATTTTTTTTTCTTTTAAATGTGGATGAATTGAATACAATTATCAATTCAATTTTACACATTTGAAAGAAAAAATGGACAATTCTTTACCAAGGAACAATGCAATTTATAGACTTCAATGAAGACCAATATAGCCAAATTCAGGGTTACATCACATAGCATAATTTATGAAATAAATATCCAAGTACCAAAAAGGCCTCTTCAATCCAAAATCAAAACCAAATGGAAAATAGAACACAAAGAAGAAAATAATTTGACTATATTTATGATTATATTAAACATTGCATGTTCAAGGAAACAAATTTTGAAAAAAAAAAAAAAGAACAAAAAAACAAGACAAAAAGATAAAAGAAAACCCAAACTTACTATGGGCTTATTCCTGCAGAGCAAAACAAGAAGAATGAGAAGAATTTTGTTGTTGTTCCTACCATTCGCTCCTCTCCAATAGCACATAAAATGGGCAGACTGGAATGGAAGTTATTGTCTATTGTTGGCCTCTATGGTAGAATTAGTCGTTGGTCGCGGAGACAGTGGTTTACCCTGTTTATTGCTTAGGGAGTTGTTAGGTGAGAAAACAACCAAACATACTCTGTCCAGTGGGGTTTGGCTTACACATTTTTCAAATCTCCTTTTTTTTTTTCTTTATACCATAAATTCCTGGTGGAGTGGATATCATCTCCAAACCCATGTTTTCCAAGACTTCTGTGTTGCAAAAGAGATGTGGCTCGTGCTCTTTGATCTTCTTCATGCCTGCCTTCATATATATCACCTTTGATGTGGAGTTTTTTTTATCTATTTTACCATATCCACTTCACATCCCTCTTGGCAACTTTTAAAATTATTCTCACTATATGTGGAGATTTTGGTCTTTCATGCACTTTATGCAGTTTTATTTATTTAGAAGGCAAAAAGGATCCCATTTATATGCCTGAGGCAGCAGACTGAATTGACCAATCATTTCCTAATCCACTACACTTGCCTCTTTCTCTTTCTAATTGACTCCTAGATGCTTGTGTAAAAAGCTCACAACAAACTAGAGCCTCAATCAATACCTTGGTTAATTTTGATTAATTTGATAAATTATCATATTCTGTCCTTAATCTAATTGCAGTATTGAAATACGCAAAAAAAACTGCATGCAGGGTACCCGAAAAACACAAACACCACGATGCTATCCAACATGGAAAAAAATAATTCTAACTCGCAACCAAAACAATGATGTAGCAATTCTTAAGACATAAATCTCAAGGTTTCATTTGTTATAGGAAATAATAGAATGGAGGCTAATCGTACACAAAGTTTAAACCAAAGTTTCCATTCGATTAATCCTTCCTTATTCGTCCATGAACTTGTTGAAGATGGTAAACATGGCTTTAAGAAACCATAACTAGCAAGGACTTTCAAGAGAGAAAATTATTTGGGTTGCAAATAAAGTCATTGGTGCCTGCGTGGTGGTAAAGGTGGACTTTATCATTTGAAATGTAGGGTTCAGACTTCATCATTTGAAATGCAGGGTTGATGGAGATGGAGGTGGAGGAGACTTCTAGTAATAAGGAGGGGGTGGTGATGGTGATGGTGGTGGTGGCGACTTATAATATAGAGGTGGTGGTGATGGGGATGGTGAAGGTGGAGATTTATATAAGTATGGAGGTGGTGGTGATTTGTAGTAGTATGGAGATGGTGGTGATGGAGATGGTGGAGGGGGGGGGGGGGACTTGTAGTAGTAAGGAGGTGGTGGTGACTTAGATGGTGGTAGTGGGGATCTATAGTAGTGTGGAGGAGGGGTTGAAGGTGATGGTGGTGGTGGTGACTTATAGTAGTAAGGCGATGGTGGTGATGGGGATGGAGGTGGTGGAGATTTATAGTAGTATGGAGGAGGTGGTGACTTCAGTGGAGGAGGTGATGGTGAGGGAGATGGTGGAGGAGGGGACTTGTAGTATGGAGGTGGGAGTAACTTTGATGGTGGAGGTGGGGACTTGTAGTAGTATGGAGGAGGCGGTGAAGGTGATGGTGGAGGAGGGGACTTATTGTAGTAAGGAGGTGGTGGTGATGGTGATAATGGAGGTGGTGATTTATAGTAATAAGGAGGAGGTGGTGATGGAGAAGAAGGTGATGGTGATTTATAATAATATGGAGGTGATGGAGAGGATGAGGGCAACAGAGAGGACTTGTAATTGTGTGGTGGTGAAGGTGGTGGCAGTGACTTGTAGTAAAGAGGTGGTGGTGAAGGTGGTGGCAGTGACTTGTAGTAAAGAGGTGGTGGTAGTGGTGATGGAGTTGGTGGGGGTTTATAATGATAAGGTGGAGGCGGTGTTGGGGATGGTGGAGGTGGTGACTTATAGTAATAGGGTGGGGGAGGAGACGGAGATTGTAGGAACCCGAACCAAGAAAAGAAAAAAATAAAAGAAAAGAAAAGAAAAGAGAAAGAAAAAGAAAAGAAGGAAATCGGTCTGGCACAGGATCAAACCGTCGACGATTTTAGGAGCTCAGGGAAAACCGTTGATGGTTTCCTGCAGGGCTGAGGCTTATAAGTTAGAATCTTATTATGATTTTTCATTCTAACTCTCACACTCTCTCTCCTAGGGTTTCCTCTCTCAACCCTCATGTATCTCTCTCTCTCATAAGCTTCCCTAGGTTACCCTCTCGCTCTCCAATCCTTTCTCCCTCCTCCTGGCTTACAGGTCCGTGTTCTTCGGCCGATTCAGAAGCTAGGGTTTCGGTTCTCCAAGGGTTTTAGGCAAATTTTCAGGATCAGGTAAGAGGATTAAATTATGTCAGTTGTTTTTGGAAGTATGAACCGATTAAATTGAAGTATATGTTTACTGGAATAGTATATATGTTTTTCTGAATGAATCAGGCATATGAAGATGATAGTTTTGATTATTATACGTATTTGGGGAAAACTAAAGTGAATGGGTTGATCATCTCTTTTTTCCAGTAAAACATATTGTTTGAGTTAAATTAAACCCTAGAGATAATCACACCTTTGTTTTCAGCAAATTATATGTTCCCCGGGCAGTTTAATATATTATGATTTATCAGTCAGAATCGTGTGGCATGAGAACGAGTATTATGGCATAATTAAACATGATGGTTTTATCAGATGATTTTATCAGTATACGATATGGCGGCTATATGTCGATTATGATATAATGATATGGCGGCTATATGCGGGTTATGATATAATGATATGACGGATATGCTAGTTATGATATAATGATGTGGCGGCTATATGCTAGTTATGACATAATGATATGGTGGCTATATGTCGGTTATGATATAATGATATGGCGGCTTATGTCGAGTTATGATATGCCGGTTTTATACCGAGACAGGAAATGACATATTTTATACAGAATTATGAACATGTCAAGTTTTATACAAATTTATGAAAATGAAATCATATTACAGTTTTTATTACGTAAATTGTAATATATGGTTTAAGAACCTTGAGGGATCAGATGTAATGGGAGCACGGTACCGTAGCTATAGTTTGGCAGGGAGTGCAACCACACTGGTATGAAAGTGTGGTATTGGATAGTCGATTTGGCCTAAGTACAGTACTACTCCTGAAGGACATTCCAAGAGACCCCTTCTGAGGTACATTCTGGGAGACCCTACCGAGGTACATTTCGGGATAGGGTAGGCAAATCGTACTGACAGACGGGGTAATTTGACTTAGCATTAGTCGGCTGGCCAGATGCTAAATCCAGTCTTCGAACCGCACAACCTGTTATGGAGGGAAGCATGTCGTTGGCACAGTTAGCCCAAGAGGTTTGGTTCTTATATGCATATATCTGTGAATTTACGATAAATGGGCTATATTGAGCCGAATTATGTTATACAGGAAAGTATATGTATTTTCAGTTATACAGGTGAGTACAGTTTTCAAATGTCATTTTCTATTCAGTTAAATAAATGGAAATATTATGTTCACACTAAAACTCATGTTAGCCGCACACCGATGATAATCTGATCTACCTTATTGAGAAGTATCTCACCCCAATATCCATCTCATATTTCAGGTCCTACAGGGATCCACGGTGCTGGGAGTAGTTTTTGTTTGTTTTTGTAAGTGTGGTGAGATACTTGATTTTGTTATGTTTGTTTTATTTGGGATGTAATATAACCTGGAGATACAAATGTGTAACTGGGATGGTTTAGAACTCTGATAATGTGATTGAGGTTTATTTAATTTCCGTTGCATGATTTAAATGAGCTTATGGACAGGGACGCTTGGGACCCCGTTTGGGTTTGGGTCGTCATGTTTGTGGTATCAGAGCGGTATGTGTAGGAAATGGTAGCTCTTCGGGCCCACCGGGTTCGGGGTGCTACAGAGATGGTGGCGGCAGTGACTTGTAGTAATAGGGAGGTGGTGGTGATGGAGATGGTGGCGGAGGGGACTTGTACATGTAAGAGGAAGGTGGTGGTAGTGATGGCGGAGTTGGTGATTTATAAAGATAAGGCGGTGGGGGTGACTTGTAGTTGTAAGGTTGTGGAGGTGTTGATGGAGAATGTGGTGGAGACTTGTAAAAATGGGATGGTGGGAAAGATGATGGTGGTGTTGGTGATATATAATCGTATGGTGGTTTCCCTGAGTGCTAGGGTGGTGGTGGCGGTGAAGCATAAATATAAGACTCATCAGCAACTACACTAGTGATTGCAAGGCAGAATGCAATAGCAGAAATGAGTTGAAGCCAATAACCTGGCCCCTCCCTAGGTTACTTGCATGGTATGGTCGGGAATGAAACCCTACATATAGTTATCTCTTCAATTGCTATTGACAAGATTGTGATTATTTAATGAAGCTAACAGGGTGGACTAATGATTTAATATATATTCAAAATCCACATTAATCGAAGTCTCAAATATTTTCAACTATATTATATGGTGGGTTCCCACTAATCATTGCATCTTATCATGGTTGGCCATGAACTAAGTCAAGATGGAGAGTAGGTAGAATATAGTACTGCTGGAATAGCACTTCTGTAGTCATAATAAAAATAGTTAAATAGGAAGGAGAGAGTAGGACTATAGGAAGCGTTAAAAGTCGATGCAATTTAAGTTGCTAGAGATACATTTCTCTTAAAATATGTTTGCTTACTGCAAATGGCTAGAAATGATTATCTGTAAATTGCTGGACAAATGGTTGTATTGCCTGTTGTTATCAGCTAGGCGATTTTATCCTCTCATAAAGTTACAGGAAGTTCTCATAGGATTGGCCTTACATATTTTCTAACAGATGATCAAACTGGAGGGGTGAGAAATCGAGAACATCACATATAAGGGGAATAAAAGCTTCCTTGCTGGAAAAAGACTAACAATTCAAAACTGGCTTCATTCGTGATTTGAGAATGCTGTGTATAGTTTTATTTGTATTTCTCTTCATAGATTTAAAATCTATTTTCAGACATTTATAAGAAGGAAAATTCTAGTTAGTAATTTATGCATCCTAGCACTACATCCCATCTTCACTGTTAAATATATTCCAAATTTTTTGTTTGGCAGGTGTTGAAAAAAAAAAAAAAAAAATTGCTTAGACAAATTACTGTAAGTTTTCATAGTGGTAATACCATCTTTGACATTGTCTTTGTACTCCAACTTGGTTCCAACCCACCAAGTCAACATTGATGGGAAGTGCTAATGTTTTTTTTTTTTCCCATATTTTTTATTCATGAACTGAGCCCATTTGGCAGTTTTCTTCCTTTCGAATTTTAGGAACATGTTTATTTTCCTTTTTCTTTTGTATTCCCCCTCTTGTGTAAGTCAAGCTTTTCAATTCACCTAGCCACAGTGACAAACTCAAAATTTGGAAATTGCAGAACCTGAACAATGACAAATTCTGCCATTATTCAAGGAAGAATTATAGTAACTTAAAGGCATTTAAAATGGCTTGATAGATTGGAGATTCCTTATGTATCAAACAATTATTATTATTATTATTATGTTACTTCAAATACATTGTTTATTCATTATATTTAGTCTAATTGGGTTTCATTCTATTATGGATATGTTTAATTCTATTGTTATTATTATTCTAAATCCTTGTGCATTTCAGAAATTATTCAGAAGTTATTTGTGATATTTGGTCTATTCAAGACTAGATCAAAAACTATTTGCATCAACTATTACGTGTATATAAGTATCTATGAGTTTCCTAAGAAATACCCATTAAATATTGAGACTTAGGATGTTCGAGGTTTGAATCTCGGAAGAGGTGGAATGTGGTACAAGATGGGAGATGGACTTGTGTGGGCTTCCAATGTACGAATACACACACACACACACACACACACACTCACATATATATATATATATGAAAGAAAAGTTTGATCTTTGTGTATCCTTGCATTGAAAAATGAATTAAATGAGGCATATCTAGCCAGTTTGACTATATTTAATCTTATATTACACCATTGTAAGTTCAAGGAAACCAATCTTGTAAAAAATAAAAAGAAAAAAGGCAAAGAAAACCAAAACAAAGGAAATAAATTAATAGAAACTTACAAGTTTCTTCTTAGCTAGTGTTGCAACCTTTATGCCTTTCTTTTGGGCTCGTAGTGTAATATTACAATAAAAAAAAAAATCAAAATAAGGATGAGGAAGTTTGAAACGTGGGACCAGGGTATAGTTCCAGTTGTTTACCTTGAACTAATTAATGATCCAGCGATGAGGCATGCACACTGCCATAAAGCCAATAAAGTTGGTGGCCTGATGACATTGGAGCTCGCAGTCAAAGAGCCCCATCTAATGTCGTGGTGTTTGTGACAACAATGAAGGATTTGCCATCACTGGCCACTTCATCAAATCTATGGATGTGCTATCCAAAACATCCAGACTTCTAGAAACCCATAAAGAGAACTTTTTTGAAGCTGAGTGTGCATCATCGACTGATATTCCCATGGATGGAGCTTTTGAAATCAAGGAGCAAGTTATTAACAATGAAATGAGAGGCTGGAAATTGAAGTGCTAGTGGTTTGGGAGTTTAAAAGACTGAAAATGAATTGAAAAGATGTAAAATTTATGCACATCACAAAATGAGGAGAGCAACAAACCAAAGCGACGGTTCAATTTAGGACAGCATGGGAATTAAATTTTAAATGAATGTGTTTGTGAGGATATTATCATCATTATGAAACTTGCCGCAAGAGGACTGTCATGAAATATGGTTTAGCTTTTAAGAATAATTTATTGTTGAGAGTCTTGAGACTCTTAGGTAATTAAGATAGGACAACATCCTAGGAGTAGATTCATTGAATTCCACTAGTGTGAACGTTGGCCATCAAAGAAGTGAATTTGGCGGGTGAAAGTTTGTCATAAAATTATCTTTTGAGCGTAGCATGCTCAAAAAATAATAATCTAGTGGTTCTAGTGGAAGGAAAGGTGTTTCAACCAAATGGCCTGCAACATTTGATAAATTTGAATTTTGACTGTGTAGTTGGGGTATGTAAACTGGTTTGAGATTTGTCAAAATGTTGATTCCATAAATTTTTTTTGATTATTATTAGCAAGTTTTATACCAGGTGTAATTTTATCCTACTTCACTGTTACTAAGCTTTTGGGAGTCCATGTTTTAAATCCTACAGTTGGATCCTTTTATAATTTTATTTTGTTTTGCATGTTAGACATCAAGGCAAGATGTTAGGCATCAAGATGATATGGATTTAGGAATCATCTCATCCAAATTTGTATTTTAATCCATGTTATATCTACATTTGGATTGAAAGCATCAGATCAAAAGACTGATCATATTTGATTGATTTATTTTCTTAGTATGATCAGTATAATTAGTGTATTTAATCAAATAGTAAGCTTATTAAAATGTATGTATAACCCAATGAAAGATTATTGACTTTTCTAAACTTTTGTTTTGGTTTGAAAAAGAAGTGATGCCTTGTTCCTTGATTGCTATTACATTGGACTATAGAATCAGTTTATACATTAGACTAGTGTTTTTTTTTTTTCTAACTTATTTTATTTTTTGGGGACAACAACCTTTTTTAAATTTTTTCCCTACTCATACATTATATTTTTCTATAAGAAATCTTTAAATCTGCCAAGCATTGAGACCAAGATAAGACCAATCTAGCTTTAGAATATTATACATTTGATTCTTCTAATCATGTCCAAGTCAAATGCAAAATCATCTACAGGAAACTGAATCTTTCTCAATTTAGATAACAACATGCTGAGACCAATTTGGGAAATGCCAAAAACCTCTTCCCAGTTTGAAAATTTATCATTGAAAATAAAAGGATTTTGTGCAACTCAGGTCCCAAGCGGACTAGAACCTTCTATTGGTCTTATCATTCAGTTATCTCCATAAATCTTTTACTATGGGTTTATGCTTGTGCAGAACTAAACGAGAGGAATGAGAAGAATTTAGTAGTTGTTCTTATCCCTAGCTCCTCTCCACTAGCGCATAAAATGGGCACACTGGAGATTTATTGCTTAGGGTGTTATAAGGAGAGAAGGCAACCAAACAGCCTCTGGCTTGTCCAGTTGAGTTTGGCTTATATATCTCTGTTGAACCTCATTTTATTTGTCTATACTATAAACTACTGGTGGAGTGGATATTATCCCCAAGCCCATGTTTTCCAGGACCTGTATCTTACAAAATATATGTGGCTGGTGGTCTTTGATCTTCCTCACGCATCACCTTTGATGTGGAGTTTTTAATTATTTTACCTTATCTGCCTCCCATCCCTTTTGGCAGCTTTTACAATTATTCTCACTATATGTGTAGTTTTGGGTCCTCACGCATTTTATGCAGTTTTACCTATTTAGGAGGCAAAAAGGCGCCCCAATCCCATTTATATGCCTGAGGTAGCATACTTAATTGACTTATCATTTCCAGTCCGTTCCATTTGCGTCTCTCTCTCTCTCTCTCTCCCTCTCTCTCTAATTTGACTGTTGGATGCTCGTGTCAAAAGTTTGCGACCACTCAGAGCCTCAATCAGTACCTGGGTTAATTTTGATTAACTTCGACAAGTATCATATTCTAGGCTTAAGCTAATTGCAATAATAAAATATGCAAACAAAAATATGTGCAGGCTCACCCAAAAACACAAACGCCACTATGCAATCCAACATTGAAAAACAGAATTCTAAAACTTGCAACTGAAACTGATGATGTAGCAATTCTTAAAACATAAATCTTAGGGTTTCATTTGTTAAAGGAAATAATACAATGGAGTATGATAGTACACAAAGTTTAAACCAGAGTTTCCATTCTATTAAATCCTTCCTTATTCACCCATGAACTTGTTGAACATGGTAAACATGACTTCAAGATAACATAATTAGTGAGGACTTTCAAGAGAGAAAATTATTTTGGTTGCAAATAAAATCATTGGCCGCCTCCTGGTGGTAAAGGTGGAGTTCATCATTTGAAATGTAGAGGTGATGGAGATGGAGGTGGAGGAGACTTCAAGTTGCTAGGAGGGGGTGATGATGGTGGTGGTGGTTAATATGGAGGTGGTGGCGATTTGTAGTAGTATGGAGGTGGTGGTGATGAAGATGGGGGAGGGAGGAACTTGTAGTAGTAAGGAGGTGGTGGTGACTTAGATGGTGGTGGTGGGGATCTATAGTAGTATGGAGGAGGGGGTGAAGGTGATGGTGGTGGAGGTGACTTGTAGTAGTAAGGCGGTGGTGGTGATGGGGATGGAGGTGGTGGAGATTTATAGTAGTATGGAGGAGGTGGTGACTTCAGTGGAGGAGGTGGTGATTTGTAATAGTAAGGAGGTGGTGGTGTGGGAGACGGTGGAGGAGGGGACTCGTAGAAATATGGAGGTGGGAGTGACTTTGATGGTGGAGGAGGGGACTTGTAGTAGTATGGAGGAGGTGGTGAAGGTGATGGTGGAGGAGGAGACTTATAGTGGTAAGGAGGTGGTGGTGATGGTGATGGCGAAGGTGGTGATTTATAGTAATAAGATGGAGGTGGCGATGGAGAAGGAGGAGGTGGCGATTTATAATAATATGGAGGTGGGGGAGAGCGTGAGGGCAGCGGGGGGGACTTGTAATTGTGTGGAGGTTGTGGCGATGGTGAAGGTGGTGGTGTTGACTTGTAGTAGGGAGATGGTGGTGGTGGTGATGGAGGTGGTGGGGATTTATAGTAATAAGGTGGAGGCAGCAATGGGGATGGTGGAGGTGGTGACTTATAATAGTAGGGTGGGGGAGGAGATGGGGACAGTGGCAGAGGCGACTTGTAATAATAGGGAGGTGGTGGTGATGGAGATTTTGGTAAAGGAGACTTATAAATGTAAGGGGGAGGCGGCAACAGTGATGGCGGAGGTGGTGATTTATAAAGATAAGACGGTGGTGGTGGCTTGTAGTGAGGTTTTGGAGATGGTAGTGGAGATTGTGGCGGAGACATGTAATAATGGGGTGGTGGGAAAGATGATGATGGTGTTGGTGATATATAATCGTATGGTTGTTGCCCTGAGTGCTTGGGTGGCAGTGGCGGCGGTGATGCATAAGTATAAGACTTGTCAGCAACTACACTAGTGACTGCAAGGCAGAATGCCATAGCATAAATGAGTTGAGGCAAATGACCTGACCTCCTACCTAAGCGTCCCATTTCGAGCACAGAGCTGTTTGTGGAACACAGAATTTCTTAGTACTACTGATTCTGTTACTTGTATGGGATGTGGGGGATGAAACCCTTTATATAGTGTTTCCTTTGGTCACTAATGACAAGATTGTGATTATTTAATGAAGGTGGGATGGAAAAAATGTTTAGTATATTAATCCAAAATCCCACATTAATCAAAGTCTGAAATATTTTCTAACTATATTATATGGTGGGTTCCCACTAATCATTGCATTTTTGTCATGGTTGTCCATGAACTAAGTCAAGATGGAGAGCAGGTTAGACGTAGTACGGCTGGAATGACACTTTTTTAATCATGCTAGAAGCATTTTGAGTAAACTGGTCTTGAGTCCTTTTCATCCTCATGACAGAAAAGGAGTTAAAGATGAAGGAGAGAGTAAGAAGCATTAGAAGTCAATGCAATTGAGGTTGCTACTTTCTAGAGATACATTTCTCTCAAATCTATTTGCTCGCTGCAAATGGCTGGAAAAATGGTTGTTTGCAAATGGCTGGGCAAATTGTTGTATTGCCCCTTGTTATTTGTTAACAGATAGGTAATTTTGTCCTACCTGAAAGTTACAGCGAATTCTCATAGGATTGGTCTCGAATTTATTAATGAGGCCTTACATATGTTCTAACTGATGATCAAATAAGAGGGATGAGAACATCACATATAACTTCTTTGCTGGAAAAAGACTAGCAGTTCAAAATTGGCTTTATAAGTGATTTGAGAATGCTGTGTATAGTTTTATTTATAGTTCTATTTATAGATGTAAAATACATTTTTAGACATTTATAAGAAGGAAAATTCTAGTAAGTAATTTATGCATCTAAGCACTACATCCCATTTTTATTGTTAAATCCATTCCAAAAGATTTCTTTTATGCAGGTGCAAAAAAAGAAAAAAAGTAAAAAAGAGAAATTGCTTAGGCAGGTTACTGTGTCATTCCTAGCGGTAGTACCTTCTTTGACATTGTTTTTATACTCCAACTTGGTTCCAACCCCCTAGGCCAACATCGATGAGAAAGTATTAGTGTTTTGACCAAGCCGATTTGGCATTTTCCTTCCTTTGAATTTCAAAAAACAATTTTATTTTCTTTTTGGTTTTGATTTTCCCTCTCTTGTCTGAGTCAAACTTTGCATATATTATTATTATTATTATTCCAGTTGCATCCTTGTTCATAATTATTTCTGTAACCAGAGGTTTATTATGTATCATTCTAATATAGGTACGTATAATTTTAGTTTTATTATTTTACCTTTGTGAATGTCAGGAATTATTCAGAAATTATTTGTGATTTTTGGCCTATTCAGGAGTAATTCAGAAACTATTTGCATCAGTTGTTACATGTAGTACAAGTACTTTTGTGTTTGGTTTTTCAAAATATTTTGGTTCTTGTTCAAATAATAAAGCTAAATTGAGAGCTGTGTTAGACGGAATAAAGATTTGCAAACATTTGGGTCATACTAGTATTGATATTGAATGTGATTCAAAGATTACTGTAAATTAGATAAGAACAAGGAGGTGCTCCTTGTGGTATTTATGAGATTTTTGGGAGCAGCTGATTTATTTATTGGAGGGAGTAGACTTTTCGATAAAGCATTGGTATAAAAAAGGAAATAAAGTGACAGATGTCTTGACTCCTCAAGGTGCTAGGGGGAGGAATTGGTTGTTTACAAATAGTAGTCAACGCCCTAGAGTTATCAATGGGTTATATAAATTGGAGAAGATTGGTACGACTTATTTGAGGTATGTTTAGCTGATTTCCTGTTGGTTTTGGTCTATACTTTATGTTATTTATCTTTTGTTTGTTTTGTTACGTGATATTTTGGTTTGTAGGTCCTTGCTTTGTTTTGATTTGTTTGATTTTGTAATCTTTTTTTTGGCTGGATGTTGGTGTTGTTTTTTGGGAGGTCTTTAAAAGTTTGTTTTTTATCTCTCCTTTTAAATATCTTGTAACCACGGTTTTCCTCCGCCAAAAGATAGGGTTTATCAATAAATAAATGGAGGTCCCGCCCCTTCTTTTAAAAAAAATAAAAAATAAAAAAAAATGTAGTATGTATTAGTTTCCTAGGAAGTATCCCACTTAAAGGTTGGGACTTAGGTGGTATATATATAGAGGCTTAGGACAGAAGGCTCCTCACTTTGTGCAAGTAGGGGGAGGGTCATCACAGTGTATATGGCCTTACCTCTGCTTTTATGGGGAGAGGTCATTCCCTTAAACACAAACTTGTGACCAACCAGCCTTACGGTTGATCCTTGCATTAAAGAATTAATTAAATAAGACATATCTAGCCTGACCATAGAGTGACCATCCAGTGTACTTCAATATTACAGACTAAGAACAGAAGAACAATCCAAAATATTCATGCCTTCGAGTCTTGATACTTCAATGTCAGCTCCATACTTTGTCAAGGTCATTACCCATCTCTCCCATTTATAATAAATGGTACGGCCTACTAAAAGTCAACTGGATGGATGCTAGTTAAAGTAGGGTTAGGCAATTTTAAAAAACCAATATCACAGCAATAGCAATTTTCGATCTAGTTGCATATCCGTATAACCTACAGATTATTATTTATTTATTTTTTTATTTATAATTTATTGATTGAAACTCTAGGGTCTGTTTAGTTGTAGAATATAGTTTCCATTTTAATTTTTTTTTTTTAAATTTCAGCTTTACAAGATTTGTATAAAATAAATGGACAAATAATAAAAATATTTGGCACTATTTGCTTATGAAAATAGTTTTATTTTTCATTTCTAATTTTTAAATAATTACAAAAATTTCACCTTAAAGGTTTTCTGAATTTATATATAATAGTTGGAAAAATATTTTTTAGTTTGTTGGATTCTTTGCATTTGAGAGGATGAAATTTGGACCTTGGACTTTAATTTATATATTGAGTTTCTTTTAAATTCACATAAATTCAAAATTTCAAGCCTTAAAATCTATGATTTCAAATACTTTTGAAAATTTGAAAAATAAATTGTTTTTTGTAATTGTTTTGAAAGTTAGAATAAAAAAATGAAAAACTATTTTACAAACTTTTTATTTTCGATGCTTTAATTCAAATGTTGGAAAACTAAAAACTAAGCTGAAATTTTTATATTTCTTTAGACAATTAAAAAATAGAATATGGGAAATATTTTACACAACTAAATGGGCTCTTAGCTTTTTATTTTTTTTGGTTTCTCGTCTCAAATTATAATAGGAAAACTTTCCTATGTGTGGAGTAGATTCATTAAATTTCTACCAGTCTGAAGATTGGTCATCTAAGAAGTGAATTCAACAAGTGGTGAAAGTTAAGGAAGTCTACTGCAGATTATTTTTTGAGCTTAGAAAGCTAATAGTAAACCTAATTAATCGAAAGAAAGTTGTTGTTCAAATGCTAAGATTGAATCTCTAGACCATGTGTTTTGTACGAGATCTTTTGCTCAGGAGGTATGAAAATAAGCAGCAGTGGCGTTGGGTGTTTGTTGTATGGCAATGAATACATGGAAAGACAGAGTCAATGTTTGGTTTAGTTGTGCAAGGCCTCATAGTTAGGCATTTTGGTAGGTCTTTTACCTAGTCTCATCATTTGGAGACTTTTGACTCGTCGATGTAGAGTCAGGATGAAATTAATTCATGATTCGGTGAGAACTGTGTGGCTTGATATTAAATATTGGCTGAGATCCATTTCGGACAAGTTAACTAAATGTGCTCCTATTTCTTGCACGGATATTGCAGTTTTTCGTGCTTTGGATATTCAAGTAAAAAATGTGAGGGTTCGTTTTCCTCGTGTAGTCAGATGGTGTAAACTTGGGATAGGTTGAGTTATGTTGAATGTGGATGGAAGTTGTAGAGGTAACACAGGTAATTATGGTGGTGGAGGCGTGATAAGAGATGAAAAATGTTTATTTAAAACAGTTTTTTCCTCATTACTGGGTTATGGAACCAATAATATGGCTGAATTGAAGACGATTATTTTAGAGATTAATCTGTGCAAAGATCTCAGATTTGATCAAGTGGAGATTGCATGTGACTCTATTTTGTTGGTTCAGTGGATAAATTCTGTGAAGTGTTCGGCTTGGAACTTATGGGAATTGTAGGTAGAGCTTGTGCTAGCATTGAGAGGCATACAATACAAAGTGGAACATGTTTATAGGGAGGCGAGTAAATGTGCAGATTTCTTTGCCAAGTAGGGTGAATCTGGTATATCTCGATCATATAGTTGTCAGGATGATCTTTCACAGCAAGTCGAGGGAATGATTCGATTAGATTTGTTGAGATTTCCTTCCTTGCGCTCGTGATGCTTTGTGCTATCTTCCGGAGTTTTGTTTGTTTTCCACTTGTAGTTGTTTAAGTTCTTATTTATTTGTTTGGTTGCTAGTCATTGGTTTATTGGTTTTGAATAACTTGGTTAAGTTAGTTTTAGAGTCTTGGAGTTTGATTTTGTTATCCCAAAGTCTCAAGATTGGAACCATGGTATTCCTTCGCCATAAGTGAGAGGTTTTCTAATAAAGATAGAAGGTGCCGCCCTCTTTTTCAAAAAAAAAAAAAAAAAAATCGAAAGAAAGTTGTTTAGATCAAATGATAAACATTCGCTAAACTTGATTTTTGGAAAGTATGAAGTATTGTTGGTGAATGCAACTAGCATTAAAATTATTGAAATGCACGCAATAAAAAATTTTCAACTAGTACATATAATATTGATCTGCTTCACTGTCAATATGCTTATGCTTTAATGGGTCCATGTTTGACAATCCTGCAGTTGGATCTTTTTATGTTTTATTTTTTTTGGCATGTAAGATATAAAAGATCTGGAATTAATTAAGAATCATCTCATCCAAATTCAATATTTTGGATACAGGGTTTAGATCAAACGGGTAATAATATTTGACTGATCTATTTTCTTAGCAAGCATGGCATATATTAATTATATTGCGTTTGAGAGTATGAATTTTGGACCTTAAATTTGTATTTGAGTAAATTTAGACAAATTTTAATGTAATCTTATATTATATATTATTCAAATCTAATACAACTCTAAATCTAAGATCTCTCCAAACATAGGATTAGTGTGTAATCTAATAGAAAGCTTATTAAAATACATGCATAACGTAACAAAGAATTACTAAGTAATGTAATTCTAACTAAACTTTTTAGCTGAACATAAGATAAGCATCATACAAAACTAAATATAGTACACCATAGAAAGTTGTCTTGATCTGAAACGGAAGTGAGACCTTGCCACTGAAGGGAAATTATCATGAAATTCCCAAAAAACTTGTGAGAAACAAAATAGAAAAAAAAACACATGTCAAATAAAAAAGAGAATAGTCACATACACAAGACAGTATTTACGTGGTTTGGAAATTTGCCTACGTTCACAGAGTTGCGGGGATTTCACTATTATCAGGGAAAAAATACAAAGTACGGCAGTACAGTATTTCTTCTCTCTCAAAAACTGCATCAAAAACAAAATCCTAATCACCAAAACAACGGTTTCTATATCTTGCGCACAGGATTCACAGTGGGCTACAAAACGGGTCAAAAATTTTTTTTCAAGGGGCCCAAGCCTTCACTCAATGAACTAAGCCTCAGAAAAATATCTCATTAAAAAATCACGCAACATTATTTTGGGTCAGGTCATCATCCGGATCAAACACAGTAGGCTCCACAAAGCCCAACACATTAGACTAAGGATGTTTTCAACTTTGTTCTATTTTTGGGGACAGCTATTCTTAAAACAATTTTCCTTTCCTATTCATCTACTATATATATGTTTTATGAGAAGTCTTCAATTCTGCAGTGTGTTGAGACCAAGATACCTCTGACGTAGCTTTAGAATATCCCTTTGCTCATTTAATCCCATACAACTTAAAGCTTGAAATTGTTATTGAAAGTAGGCTTATTTGGTTTGGCAAAATAGCTATTCCTTAGAATAAGATGAAATATAGTTTAAATTTTGGGAATCAAGAAAATAGTTATTTCTTGTATATTTCTATTTATTTCATTCAAAACATAATAAGAATGAAGTAGATATCCCCACGATGAAATTTGGGAATAGTTATTCTTTGTCTATTCCTTATTATGGATTCATTTATAGTAACAATATATTTTTTTTTTAAACAACTAAGGTTACATTTGGTTTGCGGAATGTCTATTCTTAGAAATAGATTAGTTTTAGTAGGTTAGTTGCAATTAGTTATACAAGAAATTATGTTGTTATGTCGAATAAAATAATTAGGAATATACAAGAAATAACTATTCCCTTGATTCTTAAAATTTAAACCATATTCTATCCTATTTTAAGGAATAGCTATTCAATCGAGCTAAACGAGTCATAATTATAACTAATCTACTAAAACTAATATATTCTTGGGAATAGGCATTCTACAAACCAAATGCAACCTGAATCTTCCTCTAGTCTAGTTTACAGCCATGTCGAGATCAATTTGGGAAATATCAAAAAGCGCCTCTTGAAAATTTATCATTGAAGGAAAAATGATTTTGTGACAAGATAAGTAATCCATATGTACCATCTCTACTATTTGGGGTTATTTTGTATCATTTTTGTTTTTAATTTTTGGTTTTTAATTGTAGAACAATGAAGAAACATATTAGAAATTGTGTTTATTTATGTTGCTAATTATCTACTTGATTTTCAACATTTTTTTTTTTTTTTTGGCAAAAACTTAAAGTCAAACTTTATGGTTTTGAGTTGTTTTGACAACTGGTTGCCATGGTACATTAATATCCATTAATAACTTTTTTATGGACTAAATCCTTCATTTAATATAGTTTATAGTTAATTTTAAATAAAATGGCCATCTAATTTAAAACATAATTTAAACAAAATATCTAAAAATTATAAAATCAATAAAAGTCATTTAAAAATATATATTTTTTACTATTTTATAGTTTTCATGTATGATAAGATTGTCCATGGAGTTAAAAAATTTGAGTTTTGAAATATAATAATTCAAGTCATTTTAATTGATTCAGTTTTTTATTACAATGTATATTTTTAAATTGTATTCTTTTGTATTTTCATTATAGTAACATATATTTTAATTGTTATTTGATTCAAGGACAAAAATGAGCGTTTATTTTTTAATTTGTTTTAATTTTGATAGGTTTCTAATGTTCAGTTTTTAGTTTACATTTCCTGTTTTTAATTTTTATTTCTAATTTTCGTTTCCATAGTTTATGGCAGTGATACAAAACAGACCCTTAATTATTCTTATCCTTTAGTCATCTCCAAAAATCTCTTCCATACGGACATACACCTGTGCACAACTAAACATGAGATGGAAGAGAAGAATTTAGCTGTTGTTCCTTCCCTTGCTCCTTTCCAATAGCACATTATGGAATTTTATTGCTTAAGGTGCCACTAGGTGTAAAGAATGAGAGAGAGAGAGAGAGAGAGAGAGAGAGAGAGATCAAATGACAACCAACCAAACCCCAGCAATATTGACTTAAATATTTAATACATTTCCAAGGATATATATATATATTAGCCTTGTTTTATTTCTTCATACTAAAAATTCTTGGTGGAGTGGATGTTATCCCCATGACCCAATCCCAAGAGAGATGGGGTTGGTGCTTTCCCCTGCCCTCATCTATTTTTAACCTTTGATGTGGAGTTTTTGTCTATATCACGCCTCTATTGCCATGTTTTACGACATTGTCACTGTAAGCAGAGTTTTTGGTCCGTCATGCATTTTAATGTAGTTTTATCTATGGGGGTAAGTTCAAAGCGAACAAGGGTCAAAGGGAGCTAGCCAATCTTAAGTGCTCTATGAATTATGATGGAAAGGGTTTGAAAAGGGGTTTTCGTGGTTAACTGCTCTTTCTTCTCGTTTTATCTTTAATTTTATTGTTCTTTGGGGCATATTTCTTGTCTCCTTACATTGTAACTTCTGTTCTCAATCTAATACACTTTCTTTTATCATAAAAAAAAAATGTAGTTTTATCTAATTATCGGGGAAAAAACGAGTCCAAATTCCATTTATATGCCTGAGGCAGCATGCCTAATTAACCAATCAATTGCTAGTCCACTAAACTTGTTTCTATCCAATTGATTTGGAATGCTTGCGTAAGCAATTCACAATGCCCACAGGTCCCTCAATCTATGCTTGGGTTACTTTTGATTAGTTTGATGAATCACTTTTCCAGCTTTAATCTAATTGCAATAGTAAAATAAACATAACTAGTTTGTTTAGGCACACAAAAAATTAAATACCACATCGCAACCCAGCATGGAGAGTTAAAATTCTATAAATCATAATCCAAACAAATGATATATAATAAATATGAACGTTTCATTCCTTACAAGAGATAATACAATTGATAATGATTATTCAGAAAGTTTAAAGACGTATCTCCATTGGATTAAATAATTTCTTATTCATCCATGAACTTGTTTAAGAATGATACAAAGGACATGACGAAAACATAATCTCACAGAATGTCGAGAGAGAATTATTTTTGGTTGCAAAAGAACTCATTTGCAAAATTTAGTAGCCTGCTAGTGGTAAGAGTGGAGTTGCTCATTTTTATGTAGGGTGGTGAAGATTGAAATGGTGGAGACGACAATTTATAGTAGAATGGAGGAGGAAATTATAGCAAAGGAGGTGGAGGAGACTTGTAGTAATAGGGATCAGGTGGTGATAGCGAAGGTGGCGGTGGTTACTTGTAGTATGGTAGAAGCGGTGATAAATATGGAGTGGAGGAGACTTAGTAATAAGGAGGAGGTGGTGATGGTGATGGCGGAGGTGGAGATTTATAGTAGTATGGAGGTGGTGGTGACTTTAATGGAGGAGGGGGCGATTTATAGTAGTATGGAGGTGGTGGTGATGGAGATGGTGGAGGGGGAGACTTGTAATAGTAAGGAGGTGGTGGTGACTTAGATGGTGGTGGTGGGGATTTATAGTAGTATGGAGGAGGGGGTGAAGGTGATGGTGGCGGTGGCGATTTGTAGTAGTAAGGAGGAGGTGGTGATGGGGATGGCGGAGGTGGAGATTTATAGTAGTATGGAGGTGGAGGTGACTTTTTCGGTGGAGGTGGGGACTTGTAGTAATATGGAGGAGGTGGTGAAGGCGACGGTGGTGGTGGTGACTTATAGTAGTAAGGAGGTGGTGGGGATGGGGATGGTGGAGGTGGAGACTTATAATAATATGGGGGAGGTGGTGACTTTATTGGAGGAGGTGGTGATTTGTAGTAGTATGGAGGTGGTGGTGATGGAGATGGTGGAGGAGGGGATTTGTAGTAGTATGGAGGAGGTGGTGACTTTGCTGGAGGAGGTGGTGATTTGTAATAGTAAGGAGGCGGTGGTGATGGAGATGGTGGGGGAGGGGAGTTGTAGTGGTATGGAGGCAAGTTTGATTTAAGAGGTGGAGGTGGGGATTTGTAGTAGTATGGAGGAGGTGGTGACTTTGCTGGAGGTGGTGGTGATTTGTAGTAGTAAGGAGGTGGTGGTGATGGAGATGGTGGAGGAGGGGACTTGTAGTAGTATGGAGGTGGGGGTGACTTTGATGGTGGAGGTGGGGACTTGTAGTAGTATGGAGGAGGTGGTGAAGGCGATGGGGGAGGAGGGGACTTATAGTAGTAAGGAAGTGGTAGTAAAGGCGATGGGGGAGGAGGGGACTTATAGTAGTAAGGAGGTGGTGGTGATGGTGATGGTGGAGGTGGGGACTTGTAGTAGTATGGAGGAGGTGGTGAAGGCGATGGGGGAGGAGGGGACTTATAGTAGTAAGGAGGTGGTGGTGATGGTGATGGTGGAGGTGGCGATTTGTAATAATAACGAGGCTGCGGTGATGGAGAGGGAGGTGGTGGCGATTTATAATGATATGGAGGTGGAGGAGATGGTGATGGGGGTGGGGGGGATTTGTAATAATAAGATGGAGGGGGCGATGGGGATGGAGGAGGTGGCGATTTATAGTAGTAGGGTGGAGGAGGAGAATGAGATGGTGGTGGCGGTGATTTGTAAAGGTACGGAGGTGGTGGTGATGGAGATGGTGGGGGTGGGGACTTGTAAAGGTAAGGAGGTGGTGGGGACGGTGAGGGAGGAGGTGGCGATTTGTAGTTGTAGGGTGGCGGTGAAGTATAAAAGTAAGGCTGAGCGGCAACCTCTCCAGTGGCTAAGAGGCACAATGCGAAAGCATAAACCAGCCGGGGCCAATGCCCTGGCCTCCCTGGGTTTCCCATGTCCTGCAAGAATCAACACTCTTTTCTCTTCCTTGTGCAGGAAAGAAGTACTGAGGACTTCTGGTTCGTGGCTTGCTGCATAGTGGAGGGCAGTCCATCCCCTTATATAGTGTCCTTTTCCATTCATGCTGACATGTATTTTTATCATTCAATGAAGTTAACAGGCTGGAATATGAACATGAATATTTTAATCCATATATTAAACTAAATCGTACTTGTCCCATATGTTCAAACTACTATTTTAAATATGAAATTATGGGTTCCCACCATATGCTGATCACATTCTCTCTCGTGGCAGGCCATGAAGTATTGATTAGATGGAGATCGATGGAGAGTGGGTGAGGTGCTATGCTGCTGGATGAACGTTTCTTTAATGGTGGTCAAAGCGCGGTTGGAAGAGCCAACAGCTACTCCATCACGCAATAGAAAACACAGAAATTCTTCCCACTCCATTACACAAGAGAACAGAGGAGATGTAATCGATCAGCTGATTGCGGGAGGCAATCGAACGTGGTTTTTTCGAGTCAGTGGACCGGGGTCGATCGGTATGACATCATATTTATGTTTTATAGTTTATATATTATTTCATTATTAAGATAAAATAAATAAGACAAAATATTCATACAACGCATTCTCTTAAACAAAAATAATATTTTTTTAATGTGAATCATATATTTTAAGGAAAAATTATTTTAAAGAAAACAATACTTTTTTATAATAAAAAAAAATTTATATATTTATGGATCTAATCATTCTTATTTTTAAAATCGATTTTACAGAATCTTAGATGGTCTGATTTTTAAAACGCTAATTTAAAGTCAACACAAGCTTATTGCGAAGGGGCATACACATTGGTAGTTCAAGGCTGGCCAAAAACATAAATGGCCGACTTGAAGAAACTTGTGCATAAATTAAATTAATGTGTGTTGGGAGTTCCCTATTTTTATTCTATACGATCCACCATCCTTGAGAAAAGTAAACAAAATTAGAGAGCTTAGGTTTCCAATCAATTTAGAGTGAGGAGGAATGTGGCAACTTGCAGCTTCATATCTGGCTTTCCACCAACAACGCGTTTGGGCAAGTTTTATAATTTGATTTTTCTTTGAAATTCGGGAGTCCCGAATTTGGAATTTTATTGGATTTGAATAGGATGTAATACAAAAGTGTATTCGAAATTCATGCTCTCAAACGTAGCTTAAGGTGTTTGGGAGCATGATTTCGAGTTGTGGATTTAGATTTTTGTGAATTTAAAACAAAATTGTATATGATTTCGTATTAAAATTTATGAACGCCAATCAAATCGAAAGCTCTAAATCCTTGCTCCCAAATGGAAGCTATTGTGCAGCGAGAATGAAATTGTGAAGTTTTTGCTTAGACATTAGGGTTTGAGTTTTGGAGTTACTACTTTCTAATTGAGATTATCTTGTGATATTCAATAAAGTGATAGAGAGATGGGTTTGTTTTCTTCGTAAATTAATCAAATTCTCACAGGGCCTTGAACATCATCACATCAAGATGTCGGTGAGTGTTTTTTTTTTTCAATTGGAAGAACATATTGAGTTGTGTATTACATAACGTGATATTAATCCATCTCTCATCTCATATTTTTTTTCATTGAATTCAAGATTTAAAATCGAGGCCTCTAGCAATCTAGCATTGGAATCTCAATCCGTATCTCGTAAATCAGTATCTCGTAAAATAACTGATACTCGTGAGCAGTTATTCCAAAAAAAAAAAAAAATAGTGAGATTTTGTAGTTGTAAGGTTGTGATATTGATGAATCCTGTTGCGTGCTTTTTATTTTTGGTTTTATTGAGCTGTTGGTGTGATATTGATAGATCCTATTGTGGTCATATTGTTTATTTTTTAAGTATGGTTGTTTTTTTTTTTTTTTTCAAATTCTAAATTGTTTCATATTCCATTCTTGGTAGTTCTTGGGAGTATGTATTTTGAAAAAAATTGGATTTGTGTGGATTTGAAAAAATTGTAGTAGAAAATTATATTGAGTTTCTTCCGAATGCATATAAACTCAAATTCAAGTCTTGAAATTTGTGCTTCCAAACACTATTTTTAGATTTTCCATTGCCTTCAAAGAAGAAAATTTTTGAAAACATGTAAAAGAAGTTGTTTTGAATGTGAGATTGAGCTTCAATGATTTGAATAAAATGAAAAAGCAAGTGTATAGAAAACATATATGAAAATTTCTACAAATCAACCTTAACCATACGTTAGGTACGCAAGAATGGAATGCAACTAAATGTATAACTTGATTTGTTCACTCTCCACCTAAATTTTTATTGCATTCTTTTCGTATCCTATTTCATTTGTCAAACCAAACATATAGAAAATGAACCCCTTAGTGTTTGATGAGCCACTCTCTTTGATTACATCCGATCTATACATATAATGGACAACTGAAGCAATGGACCATCGAAGGACCAGTGATTATGCAAAAAGATCCCCCAAAACGAAGGAGAATCAAATAAGGATTTTCCCTATTATTCTAAAGATAACCTTGAAATGAAGATAAATGTTTCAAGTTTTAATTTCATAAAAGAATAAGGATTAAAGACTTGTGAGGTAGGAGATACATTTATCGCTCATTATGTAGTTTAGGCTCAATAGATTTCTCTATAAATTCAAAAAATAAATTCTTTAAAAAAAAGTAAAAATTTATTAATAGAATATCTTTCTTAGAAATAGGATATAATTCAATGTGTCTAGGTTTGTAAACCGAATGTAATATAAATGTGTAAGAATTGTTGACTTTTTGAGTCCGATTCCTGTTTTGATACTGACAAAGCGTCTGTATCTCGTGTGTACATTTAGAGTGTGAACAAGTCTATATCTTAACATGCACATAAGGTAAAGGGGAAATGGAAGCCAGAAGGACCTCAAGATCATAAATCTTGGCGTATTCCATGAAATTTGAAGAGTAAGACGGAAGAAGACATTTATTTTAAATTGTATTGTATTTTGTTTTATAATTTGGTCTGTAATAATGCATGGCATACATGATGTGAATGGATAGCTCACAACGACCGTAAACAGACCCTAGGGACCAATGCACTTCATAGAAAATCTTTTTCTTAACAACCAAATTCATACAAAAAGATTTAAATTGGTTATGGTCAAAACCGGGGCAAAAGCAAAACCTTCAATCGACCGACGTTAGGTTTTTATACTTAATTAGAAAGCCTCGGTCGACTGAACCCTTCTAATTATATTCAGCTTAGTTGACCAAACACTCTGTGGGCCAAAGTCAACAAGTTGACTGAGGCTTGGGCGACCGACCTTGTTTGAACTAAAACGTCCACAGTCAACCGAACCTTAAAGGTGAGCTTCCTTATCTGCCCCGGTGGCCCGAACTTATAGTTCAAAAATGCCCTGGGCGACCAAACCTTATGAATCGGTAGATCGAACCATGCATTGGGCGCTCAAACCAACAAAGGTTGGGAAATCGCCTTAGCTTTAGTTAGCCAAACTCACCCACAGTCACCCGAACACAATATAGGCTTTGTGTCTATTTAGGCGACTGAATCTCTTGGGTTGCGGTATTTTTAAATGCTAAAAAGGGTTTAAAAATTAATTAAACTTTTCTAATAATATCAAGTGTATCCCCAACGGTCAAAAATCTCTCTAGCTCTATAAATACCCCTTCATTACTCCAGATTAGTAACTTTGATTAACTTTAAAATTCTCTCAAATATTCTTTTTAATCAAAGTTCTCCCATTTCAATTTTTATTTCAAAAATCTTTTATGGGTTAAATTTTATACTCTCCAAACTCTCTTTATTGCTCTTTAGAAAATCATTTGAAAGAGTGTATTCATTTTTGATTGGGTATTTATTTTATCAAAAGCATTTTACTTTCATAAATTCTTTCATTGTTTTAAAATCATTATTGAGAGTAAATTTTGGTTTCTCCCGATTATTTTTTTGATAAATATTTTCAAAAAAACTTTTTGTAGCCTTTAAGATCTTTGAAGTATTTTATTGCATACTCTATTTTAAATCAAAGATCATATACTTTTCATTTTTGCAAAAATTTCGTTTATATATCATACTCAAAGATTGCACAATTATTTTGAAAACACCCTTACTCTATTGAGCATTAATTTCATATCATATGTGAGTGCATTAGAGCTTTTAATGTGTACATCTATGCTTGTATTTAGAAGCATTGTATTACGTATAAAATGATTTTTAATATACCAGTTGGGTTCATCCCGTAAATTGAACTGGGGAGTTTTAGCCCCGTAAGTGAGATCGGTTGGGTTTAGCCCGGAAATTGAACTAGGGAGTCTCAGCCCCGTAAGTGAGACCGGTTTGGTTCAGCCCAAAAATTGAACTGGGCAGTCTCCGCCCTGTAAAGGAGACAAATTGAGCTCAACCTTGTAATTGAGTTAAGGTTTACCTTACCCCGTAAGGAAAGGTTGTAAACGGCTTCTGTTTTGCTCGTTTAAGTGAGTGGGGATAGTGGAATCCTTAGGGGAATGCCAAAGGCGGGGGCGTAAGCTAGTTTGCTCGAACCTCGATAACAAATTTAGAGTCTCTCTCTCCTTATCTATTTTATTTTCGCACTTCAATTTTCATATGTGTATGCTTGTTCATTTAATGTTATAATTATTTTCCATGCACACGTTTAATTCAAATGAGATTTGTTGCACTCATGTATGTTCACATAAATTGGTAAATCATTTTATATACACACTTTAAATGTTCATTGGGATATGATATGATGTATGTATGCAAATGTTTAAATTGCCTTGAATGTTATACTTTCTTTAAATATTTGCATACATGATCATCTGGGGGAATTATAAATGCTTAGACAGACCCTAGGTTGTGTTATACTGCTGATGGATGTTGAACCTAAGTAGAAATTTTTAAATACCCATTTCACCCCCCTCTTGGGAATATACCAATTCCAACAAGCACATTTGTCAAATTGTTAAGTTTCATGTATTATACAATAACTAAAGTAGAATTAGGTAAAATGAATTCGAATTTACCATTTGATTTCTTCATATTCTTGATATAAAATTTCATTTTCTTTTCTTATTTTTTCAACTTTATCTATTACAAAATTCTTGATTGAAATCAAAACAAGTCGATCCTAATTCCTAACCATCCACTTTGCCTCAAAGGTTTCAAACTAGGAACACATATTTGAGTTAGGCCTAATATTTTAAAAGGTAGTTCACTTAAAAATACTACTTGTTAGTTAGTATGAGAAAGCCTTCACTTGCAGACTTGCTATATATGGCTGAGCATCAACTTGATCTAAAAATTTAAACTGTTACATGTTTAGTTTGCGAAATGCAATGGAGTAGAAAAGGAATAGAATAAAAATTCAAAGGGACAAAATATGTGATAAATTCGATTTCATCTCCATCCCTTTCACCTATGGTTCTATTTCATTCTTACATAACAAAAATGTAGTTAAGTTTTGAGTCCAATCATGTATTCTCTATATAAGCCTTTAATTTTTTTAATATGGGATTCTCATGAGTAGAATTTCTAACTATAACCATCACGAGTTCACATGACAAACAGAGCATAGAGTAGCAAGAGATGGGTCTCTCCTCTACCAACTCGTAACGAACCCATCATACTAAGCATTATATATATATATATATATATATATATATGTGTGTGTGTGTGTGTGTGTGTGTGTGTGTGTGTGTGTGAGAGAGAGAGAGAGAGAGAGAGAGAGAGAGAGAGAGAGAGAGAGAGATAAAGAGAGATGAACAGGAACAATATGACATTGTGAAGGTCTTCATCTTATCCTCTTTATTCTTTGTGTGTGTGTGTGTGAGAGAGAGAGAGAGAGAGAGAGAGATGAACAGGAACAATATGACATTGTGAAGGTCTTCATCTTATCCTCTTTATTCTTTTTTTTTTATCTGTAAATGATAAATTATATTGATCAAATGGAATATGTACATAAAATTTCGAACATACATCGAGCAGGGAGACCAAAGCTCCCAATCTAAAACAAGCAGCATCAAAATTAGGAAAAACCTATAAACAAGTACAATCAAACCTGGGCATACTCAAGGCACACATACTTATAATAACAAACATCATCGAAACTAAGAAAAATCCTAAAAACAAGTACAATCAAAACTGTGCATACCTAGAGATCAAAGGGAATGAAAGATCAATAGAGCTCATGGAGGCCTAGACCCTATATTCATTTTCTTCCTTTTCATAGGTTGAATACCTTTTCCTAGCACCTTATCATCCCCTTGAGTTTTGCCACTGTACGTAGACACAAGGGCGACATGTAACGACCTGCCTATTTTTACTATATACATATATTCATATTTATTTATTTTTTTCCTACATAACAACATTTATAATAACTCTAATATCCTGCTAAACTAATATAATCATGATCAACCCAGACCCATAGGTACTAGGGATATACTTGTCATACATATCTGATACCTAAGCAGCGGAAAACATAAATTACATACATGTCATACAACATCATCGGGCACAATACCAGAGTTTTAATAAATTTATATATATATATATATATATATATATATATATATATATATATATATATATATATATAAACATCCACAAAAGGACCAAAAAGTACCCTAGGGTCATAACCCAAAAATCAATTTCACCCTAGCTCAACTACATGCCCTTCTGACAGGGTAGTTCGGTCAACCTCTATTACTGCGGAGCTCTATCTACCCTTTTAACTGGATTTCCTGAAATTTTTGTAATGCTGGGGTGAGACACCTCTCAGTAAGCGAGATAAACTAATATTAATGTGTGGCAACATGAGTATTATCGTGCTTAAACATGAGTTGTACATAATATATAAAATAAAACTAGCTGTATAAATTCTAAGTAAAACATAATTCATCATATCATAATAAATAACGTACTAAATTCTGTAATCATGTAAACATCTTCTATAACTGTACAATACTAAAATAATACCCAAGATAAATAGTTAATTGATGTCATGTATTACCCCCACATGACTGGGTTGTGCGGCTCATAGGCAAGACCTAGCAATGTCTGGCCGACCACGCTAGGTTAAACATGAGTCTGTAAGTATGATGGGCTTGCCCCATCTAGTTCGGACTGCCAGAGGGACACCTGTACTACACTGAAGCCACATCGACTGCCATCTTCCACACTCTATTTGTGATGTGTGGTAGCACTAACAAGAACTTGTACTTGAACTTGAACTTGATCTGATATGTAAAAACAGCTTATTTATAGTTTATGTTTTTACAGTTGTATAGGATTAATATATTGAATGTTATTATGGGGAAAAAAATAGGTAAACTAGGCAGGTCGTTACATTTCACCTTCGATTCCGGCTCCAATAAAGCCTGGATTGGCGATTAGGAATCACCACGGGGTTCCTAGGAAGATTCTTTGTAACCTACGCGAAGCAAAATTTTAGTTTGAGGTTCTGGGGCACCATCCCAAAATCAGGGTAAGTAGGGTATTTTTAAGTTTTATTCCTAATATGGAGTATATAGGGCCTAGGGAATGATAAAATAACATTTTATTGAAATTTGGGTTGATAAACTCGAGTTTCTGAATTGGGATTTGGGTGAGTGCCGCAGGCGACGTTTCGGGATTTTTGCGGATGTAATCTAAGAAAACAGGTAAGGGGAATTAATTATAGTAGGTTTTTATTAAATTTTAAACCGGCTAATTTGAGTATACAATATATATATATATATATATATATATATATGGAAAAGAAATTGTGTAGCAAGAATACAACTTTCATAATTTAATTGGCTGATGTGAGTACAAAATGATGAAATATATTGTTGGTTTGTGAATATTAGTTAGCTGCAAGTACAGTTATTGGTGAATAATGATTGTTTGTGAATATTGCTGCTTGAGATTGCTACGTGACAAGTAATGTGATGTGTGAATATGTGTCATTTTGTGTGGTTATTCGTATGTATCACAATATAACGTTGGCAGGCCTGAGGAGTTTGTTATATTGCCTAAATGTAATCACGATATACATTGGCAAGCTTGAGAAGTTCGTATATTGTCATTACATATTAGGGTAGAGCATTGGCAGGCCTGAGGAGGTTATTCTACTAATATACTACAGGTAGGTCATGGGGATTGGTACTGGTAGTTAGTAGTGCCTATGTGGGCCATGATATATATTTCTATGTGATGTTAGTCTTATGTGGACCAGTCCTGTGTGGACTATGTATTGATATTAGTCTTGTGTGGATCATGTATTCTGTGAAGATGTTAGTCATGTGTGGACTGTGTAATCTGTGTGATGTTAGTCCTGTGTGGACTAGTCCTATGTGGACCATGTATCTTGTGAGAATGTGAGTCCTATTTGGACCGTGTGTTTTGTATGAATGAGAGTCCTGTGTGGACAGTGTTCTCCTGTGTGGATAGTTTGTGTGGAATGTGGTCTGATAAGATAAATGGTACGTTAATTTAATTATATGTATATGTATGGTAAGGTAAAACTTTCTACCAAGAGCTTGCTACAAAAAGGCGAGTGCCCTGATATTTTCAATTTAGTACTAGAGCAGAAGGAAGTTACTTGTATAGGCGAGTAACCTTCCCTATTCTTGGAGACTTTGCCTATATACATAGCCCGAGGGCTTACTGAGTAAGGTGAGTGCCTTGATATTAGTATTAAAGCATAGGAAAGCTACTTGTATGGGCGGGTAACCTTCCCTATTCTTGAAGACTTTGCCTATATACATAGCTCGAGGGCTTACTGAGTAAGGTGAGTGCCTTGATATTAGTATTAAAGCATAGGGAAGCTACTCGCATTATTAAAAGATAATTATGAATGCAAGTATGATATCAGATGGTGATTTTGTTGTTAATGATGCATTTTCTCAGTTGTTGTTAACAATGAAATACAAATGAATATATGTTTTGTAATATTTAAACTCTCTGCCACACATTGTTATGATTTGTTCTTCCTTACTGAGATGTGTCTTACCCTAGTGGATGATCATATTTTCAGGTCCATCAGGAGATCGAGCTTAGGGCTTCGATAGGGTAGCGTTTTGGTAATTTTGGGAAGTTTGTAAAAACAGCTTATGTATATTTTATGTTTTTGAAATACTAGTATGTAATATAAACAGATGTCGGTAGTTGTTTATGGGATACATGTAGATAGACTCTGCTATTTAATTAGAGGTTGTTTATCTTATTTCCGCTGCATGATTATGGTGTTTGGTATCAGGAACATGTATTTGAAACACGTAACCTTCGGGCCCCACTTGGCAGGGCTGGGGCATTACAAAGCGTACTCAAAATTGTGATAAACAGAAACAAGAGCTAGAAAACTCGGGCAAAAATGAATATGTTGTGCAATTGGAGCTCGAAGTCTCAGGGCAACGACATTGATCATGGTCCTTTGGTTGTAGGGAACTCTAGCTCGGGAAACCAGCAAGTTGACAATCTTTCTATACGGAGATCCAGACGCACTATCAAACCTCCACCAAGGTATGGATTTGAAGAGTTAGTGTCTTATGCTTTTCTTACCGGTTGTAACGATCCAACTACATTTCAAGAGGCAGTATACGGTCAGAATAAAGGTAGGTGGATGGGTGCAATGATTCAGCAGATAGAATCACTACATAAAAATCAAACTTGCTATTTGGTGGAGCTTCTAGATGGGAAGAAACCGATAGGTTGCAAATGAGTATATAGGAAGTAAAAAGCAATTTCAGAAAAGGAATGAAGGAAAAAAAATTCAAAGCACGATTAATGCCAAAAGGGTACTCACAGAAGAAAGGAATAGACTATGATGAGATCTTTTCACATGTGGTTCGACACACTTTTATTAGGATAGTGTTGGGGTTGGTAGCTCATTATAATCTTCATTTGGAACAAATGGATGTGAAGACGGCCTTTCTTCACGGTGACTTGGAGGAACAAATTTATATGGTACATTTGTACGGATTCAGTGAATCAAGGAAAGAAACTAACTGTGACGACCTATTTAATTTTCGAATTATTTTTTTTTAAAATCAATATCACAAATCCTAGCTCAATAGATCATAATCCACCTGGACCCGTGGGTACTAGGGATACATCAGAACACATAATGGAAGCCTAAGCAGTAGGAAACATATAATCATAATATAATAAATACAAAACATCCATCACATTACTATAAATACCAGAGTCACTACATCCACTGTATTTCAGTATATACATCCCAAAAGAAACAAAATCTAGGGACACTTCCCACAAAATCCAGCTGTCCCTACTAAAACTTACCCTTTCAAAAGGGTAAACAACAGCTCTAGATTAGCAGGGCTTTTCCTGCTCTCCTATCTGGGACTCCTAAAAAGTTCATAGAAGTTCGGGGTGAGACACCTCTCAGTAAGGAAATAAACTAATACCAGTGTGTGACAACATGAGTATTCTGTGTTCTACATATACCATACATAACATATTCAGTAATTGTTTTGTCAAATCTGGGAAAACATATATATCAGTAAAACATGGCAGAACATACTGCATTTTCATAAATATATCTCATCTCATATAATTATAATAACACAAAAACATTCCTAATAGGTTAGTTGGCTGTTGTCATGTATTACCCCCACATGACTGGGTTGTGTGGCCCGAAGGCGGGACCTGACAATGGTTGGCCGACCACTCCCAAGTCAAAAGTACAGTCTGTAAGTCCGATGGGTCTGCTTGACTCGGTCCGTACACCAGGGGCGATCACACACACTTCTTAAAAACCACATCGACCATCCAATCTCACACCACTCCGTACAATGGCGTTAACAAAAATATCATGATCATGAAGACCATGGACACATAGCAACGGTACCGTGCAAGTGTTAGTCTAGACCAAGCCAACCAAGTTCTAATATCATATAGCATATACTGAAACTGTGATACATGGATATCTCATATCATTAATTATCAGATCAATCATATCTTTGCATATATACGTATATCATGAAAATCATCAGCCTGTACGCCGGTATTACACATCTTATCATAACTCGACCCGTACGACGGCAAATCATAGCACAGCCCGTACGCTGGCAAACCACATCCATAGCACGGCCCGTACGCCGACAAAATATATCCATAGCTCAGCCCGTACACTGGCAAATCATACACATATCACGACCCGCACGCCGGCAAAACATATCCATAGCATGGCCCGTACGCCGGCAAAATATATCCATAGATCTGCCCGTATGCTAGCAAATCATACACATAGCACGGCACGTATGCCGGTAAAACATATAAAAATCTCGGCCCGTACACCGGTTTTTCATTATAAAAATCCTTATCATTCACATTCCCAGAAAACAGTATTTCAAAACAATTTCTACTCATGCCACACTAACAGGTTTTCCACATATTCAACATACCATTATTTTAATAGCATTTTCCCAAATATAAATCATATATAAATATATTTTTTTTCCTGAAATCAAGTGTTATATATATATACATGCATTTTCTCAAAAGAACTAGCTTAGTTTATCCCCTTACCTGACTGCTGAGAAAGCCCCCAAAATAATCTAGCCTAACACCCGTATGATTTCCTGACCAATACCCTAAAAATGAAAACTTCCAGTATTAAACTTCAGTATTTTCACGTGTATATCATTTCCTATAACTATCGCAAGACCAAATTTGGCTTAAAAAGCCTTACCTCAACTCAGGGATGATTTCCAACTTGCTTTCACCAACGATCCGCTCCAGCAGATTTGGAGAGAACTTCCCCAAGAGCGTCGCGGTGGCTTCAAACTGTCGATCTGACGTAAATTTAGCCCAAAATCGAAGAGATAGAGAGAGAGAGAGAGAGAGAACCAAAGGGGAGAGAGAGAGAGAGAGAGGAGAGAGTTGGCTTCGTTTGTAAGTTAAAATCCGGATTTTTATATTTATAAAGCTGGATTCGTCAACGAGCCACGTCCTTCATTGACGAATTCTTCATTAATTTCGTCGACGAAATTCAGTCGGCTCACACCTCTCTCGATATTTCTTCGTCGTCGAATTCTCTTACGCCCTCGTCGACGAATCCCCTATATTCGTCGACAAAGCCCTGTTGATTCCCCTTCTATTTTCGATTTCCATTTTCCTTTCTTTAATTATTTAAATTCTATTTTTATTCGGGTTGTCACAGTTTGCAAGTTGAAGAAATCTCTTTACAGGTTGAAACAGTCTCCAAGGTAATGGTATAAAAGATTTTATTCCTATATGATGAAGATTGACTACAAAAGATGAGAGTATGACTGCTGCGTGTATGTGAACAAGCTTGATGATGGTTCTCTTATTTTCTTGTTATTGTATATCGATGACATGTTGATAGCCACGAAATATTTAATTGAGGTAAATCAGTTTAAGGAACTATTGCATAAAGAGTTTGACATGAAAGATCTTAGTTCAGTCAAGAAGATACTTGGGATGGAGATTCGCCAGAACAGAACTGCGGGGAGGTCATGATTATCTCAGGGCGATTATGTGGAGAAGGTATTGGATAGGTTTAGCATGACAAATGTAAAACTGGTATGTACACCTCTATCGAGTCATTTTAAGTTGTCTTTTGCAGATTGTCAAGCATCGATGAGGATATTCGAGACATATCAAAGATCCCCTATGCTAGCGCCGTGAGGAGTTTAATATATGTCATGTTGTGTACGAGGCCAGACTTGGCACATGTTGTGAGTGTGATGAGTAAGTTTCTCTCTAATCTAGAAAGACAGCATTGGGAGGATGTCAAGTGGATCTTCAGATACTTACGAGGTACATCAGGGTATGACATCATGTTCGGCAAGCAACAGGATAATCCTTCACTTATAGGATTTGTAGATGCTAACTATGCAAGGGATATGGATGACTGAAGGTCTACAACGGGTTATGTTTTTACCCTTGTAAGAGGACCTATATGCTGGAGATGCATGGTTCAATCTCTGGTGGCATTGTCCATAACTGAAACTGAATATATGGCAGTTGTCGAAGCTGCAAAGGAACCCTTATGGCTTACTGATTTGGTCAAAGAGTTGGGCTTACAGCAAGACGGGGTTGTTCTCCATTGTGATAGTTAGAGTGCTATTTACTTAGCGAAGAATCAAGTATATCATGCTAGAATCAAGCATATTGATGTGAGGTTCCATAGGGTTCGGGAGTTGATTACTTTAGGTGAGCTTGTATTAAAGAAGGTTCACACATCTGAAAGCGTAGCAAATATTTTGACAAAACCGGACTACTGAAAATTTCAAGCATTGCTTGAACTTACTCTATGTTTTTAAGTGATAGAAGGGAGACAAACCCAACCGAACGTTTCAAGTTCAAGGTGGAGCAGTCAAATATATTTTTTGGGTTCTCCTAAAGGGCGTATAATCGCCAAGGTGGAGATTGTTTTATTTGTGTGTGTGTGTGACTCTTATACTTAGTATGGCTCAAAAATAAAAGATGAAAAGCATATTGATTGAATTCTTGAAGAGTACAGTAGTGACTCATCGACGAGTGTGCCTCGCTCGTCGATGAGTAGATACCGAGAGGCCTAAAAATTCAGAGGTTCTGAGATACCGAGAGTAGGGAAGTCAGAAATCAAAGACTAGACAATGAGTGGCCATACTAGTCAACAAGTGACCTTCTCTCTCGTCGACAAGTGTCATGTTCTCGTTGACGAGTGAGAAGGAATTTAAATTTTGAATTGGAACGTTGGGATGGTTGGGTATTTGGAGAGAAACCTCCGAGGGGTTGTTAAATAGGTCCTTCTAGGCATATTTTGACGAGAGAGAAATCATTGTATGAAGTGTATTGTAAACTTTCATTTCATAGTGAAATTCTTAATCGAATTGCTCCCGTGGATGTAGGTATTGTCAAACCACATATATTGTCGTGTTGTTTTCTTTACTTGTTTTTAGATTTGTTGGTTGTGTATGAATTTGTGTTCTTTGTGCTTCATCATTTATTGCAAATTTAATCATTTCGTTGTGCATCCTATACTCGATTTCCACAACAACCCAAAAAAAAAAAAGGAGAGAAGAAATTGATCCACACATTAGTCTTTTCCATTATTGTTATTGGGTTGAATTAACACAAATCATCTTGTACGTCCATGCTGTGGAACATTATCAAATGAAGAACATTTACCATCCAGCCTGTGCTTCAATGATTTAGGCTAAGAACACAAGAAGAATGCTATATATGTGTGTGTAAATATTATTTACAGTTTTTACCATGAGGAAGAAAAAAAGAAAGACATTTAAATATATTCTATAGAGCTATAAAAATGACCAAATATTACTTGCCAAGGTCAAATAATAAAAGGCAACTTGGTTAAGTCGGTGCAAGTCAAAGAAAGCTTAAGACATTTTTCAAACTAGTTGGTCCAATTGTATAATAGACACGTAGAATGTACGATACTTTTAAATTTAAATTTATTTCAAGTCATTATAGATTCTTTTCTTTTTCTTTTTTCCAAGATATAATAAAAAATTACTTAGAATCATTTGAATTTCATACAATATAAAGTTTAACTGACAATAAAAATTGTGATTTCAATAGAAATCCCACCGATATTTTTGGATTCAAGTATTTGAAAAACAATCACTTAGGAAAATTTTGACTTATTTCAAATTCAAAATACATGTGTACGGAAAAAAAATGACATTTTCTAAGACACATGAAATATTTAACCATATAAAAGAATAAATATTAGCCTGACAACCTAAGAGCACTTTAATGTATATTTAATTTGTTAAAATTATGTCTGTCAGTGTATAAATGTACTTGGTCACTATTAATATCCATTAAATTCATTAATAAGAAAAGACTCTATATTCAATCTAAAAGGAAGAATCCAATAAAATTTTTGACTATTTTACTTTTTACTTTTTTTTATGACCCGCAACTCCAACCTGAGTAAACCCTTCAGACCCACTCAGGCAGGGGGATGAAAATATTACCGTTTGTCCATTGACGCATCCTTGGTAATTCAACCAATCCACAAATCGAAAATTGAACTTAAGATCTAAGGGTCATCAATGTCCTATATAAATATTGATTAAATGCTAAAGAGGGGAGAGGTTCTTTTAATTTTTTTTTTTATTATATAGGAACTCCAACCACCAACAAGCCCTTTGGACCCCCTGGTGCGGCACCAAACCTACGGATCAATGTCCGCCCCCTATGTCTTGCTAATCAGGTAAAGTCTAAAATGCGGACACGGCTTCCGTGATTAGATTCTTTTAATTGTTTAGCTATGTGATAGTTTTTCAACTCATACTTTACTTTTTATTTTTATAAAATATTCTCATGTAAATATTGATTGAATGCTTGAATAGTCAAGTAAATGTCATAAAAAATTAACTCATAATTACATGAGTTGCAATGTGCGAAAATACTTACGAGAAATGATTTTTCCACATAAGATTTAGTATTTACCAATTATAAAATATTTTATTAATATTTAAATCACTAAAGTATTATGAAACCCACATTACTATGACTCACACCAAATTATCTCTATCACTTATATGAATCAAGTGCTAATGTGACATTCTACGATTAGTAGGTTCAACTTACTTGGAGGAACCGTTCTGTTTAACCCTTTTTCAAGTTACAACAATTTACTAATGCTTAACTACTTTAACTAATACAAAATTTTCTTAACTAATTCATAACTAATTATAAGTTATACCTCTTTCTTCGATATTTATCGTTTAACTGTTTAAAATATTCCAAATTTTCATAAAAATACTACTATTATAAATATAAATAACACATAATATCTTTTTAGTTTTATTTTGGAAAATGTAAACTTATTGCACACGAATTGTGTGGATATGGTGACTAAAATACTTCAAGAATATTTACCTTTTCAGATCACTAAGCACATACCATGCTCTCTTTTTTTTTAATATATTAATCTATCTCTAAATACACACTCATGATTTTGATGATCACAAGGTCACGGGTTCAATTCCCTCTTGAGGCATTACGTCAATGAATTACTAGGAGTGCGTCAATAGGAGGGCAACTTTCACCCGTCGGGTTTGATGCCGCATCATAGTGTCCAAAGTAGCGTGATGGTAGTTGAAGTTCCCAGGATATAAAATAAATAAAAATAAAAACATTGACTATAGTGAGGTTCGACTTTAAATATTAAGAGGGTGACCATCTTTTTTATGTTTTGTTTTATAAATCCATAGCATTGAAAGTAAAGCATCGAAGTTCTATTTCATACGTACATTTTGTCGCATTTAACTTTGTGAAAACTACAAAATTATTTCCACAAATCACGCTCTGTTATACATTATTTTTTATTTGTCTTAAAATGTTCACTAACCTTATTATTAATTTACTGTGATAATTTGGTACCTGTCTCCACCGTTGGCACCTAACTTGGTCTCTCTTGTATTTTCCCCATCTTTGACTCAGGTAGTTCTTCCTATTTCTTCTCCCTAGTAATAGTAATAAGCCCACTTGCAATTTTTGACTTCTTGCATCTTCTTCAATTGTAATAGTATCATTGATTGATTTGTTTGGTAAGCTTGAAAAGAATATAATTTATCAATATAAATTTACTTGTTCTTAAATTTTGGATAAAAAATATTGACCCCTCCCGAAATTTAGTTAAAAGTAAGAAATTTTCAAGTTTTAAAAATTCTAACTTTTTTTTATATAATTTTTAAAATTGCACAGACCTTCTATGAGATTTTTGAAAAAGACATAGATCACCTTTTATATTTGACAAAACGATAAATTTTTTTTATAGATAAAAATGTCCCAAGATATGTAATAAATTATATACGTTTAAGTGAATTAATAACATGTTATAAATTAGTTTGAAAATGTGTGTAAATATTCAAATTATTTATAAAAATTAATAGTTTGTTTAAAACTACAAAAGACAAACATTGACATTAGATACTATCATGAACATAAAATCATAAAAAAAAATATTGAATTTTAATAATTGCATAACATAATAAATAAAAAATAAATAAGTAATTTTTTTTATTTTTTTTCATAAAATATAAAATATGAATTCTTTCCATGAAAATAATAATAACTTTATTATTTCTAGATGGTGATTTGCTGCCTAAATGTTAATTATTGTTATTTTTATTCACTTAATGATCAATTAATGTATTTTTATTAATTTTAAATAAATTAAAATTTATTATTTTAATGGTACTTCTAATTCTATAGTTTTATTTTTAAAAAAATTATAATATAATTTATTTTAAGCACTTCACAATAACTTTATAATACATAAGAGGAACTTACCTATTTTATTTTGGGATGCTACTTTATTTAAAATTTGTAATAACAATGTATTTGGTTTATTTTTGAATGATAATGATGTTTATAGGTCCAAATCTTGACCTATTTAAATTAATTTTTTAAATATATAATTATCTAATGTTATTTAACTTAATTTTTAGAAATATTTGACTTACTTCTAAAAGATAATAATATTTTTTTTATGAAATCATTTACACTATTTGTGTTTTTTACATATGATATTTACATATATTGTCATTTTTTTTCCTAAAAAGAGTGTTTTTTTTAAGATTCAAATTTTAAAATTTTCTATTTTATTTGATAATGAGTTCTCATAGTTAGTTTGTTTTTCTAGACCATCTAACGAGAGACTAGTCGAATTGATAATGAGCCCCTAACCAAAATTTATACTAATCATATTTTGTACATAGCATAAATTTAACAAACCAAAGCATAACACGTTAAAGTGGAAGAAGAAATAGATAACGGTACCCCCAGGGTGTGGTTCGGGTGGTAATGCGGACTGCGGGAGTGCCTCTCACGAGGTCAGGTGCTCAAATCCTTCCGACTTCGTTTCCGCCCCTGGATTCCTAAAATTTACCTCCCTTTGGAGTTGTGGGGTCGGCTTCAAGGGGAGCGGGATTAGTTACGTGGACCGTAAAACGGACACGTGGAAACCCGGTGCGTAATCCAAAAAAAAGAAATAGATAACGATGAAGAAAACAAAATTTTGGCAAGAAAAAATCCAAGAAGTAGAAATGAAATTGACATCAACGCCATGATGACCAAAGTAATCTACGCAAACACTGTAATAATCAGAGCAATTCACGCTCGCATCATAATTCGCCAATAAATAACATATCACCCTTGGGTCAAACTCCATCACTATATATATATATATATATATGTGTGTGTGTGTGTGTGTGTATGCGCGCACGGACGCGGGGCGCATACGAAAGAACTTTCACTTTGTTTTTTAGCCTCTATTTGGAACATCTTAAAAATAAGTATTTAAATTAAAAACTTAAAGTAATGTTTTTTTTACACTAAAATAAATGTTTATTTCAAAAAATACATTTTCAAATTATTTTTTTTTTAAATAATAAATATTTTTTAAAAAAATGATATTTTTGAAAAGAAAAACTTTATAATAGGTAATCTTAACACTACTTTTTAAAAGATATTCTTCTAAGTAACCCCTAAACTATACCCTAGTTATTAAACAAAGAAAGAAGAAAAAAAGTATAACAAATAAACAAAAATTGATTTCCAGACATTATTTATCTTTTTAAATTTTTAATTGTATTAGACAAATATTTATTTTTAAAAACATATATATATATATATATATATATATATATAAACAAAATACAATGAAAAATAAATTTCTTTCATTTTCTTTTTGTTCTTTTTCTGAAAAAAAAAAAAAAAAGGTTTTTAATAACGGCGCCTTAGTGAAAAGAGAGCCCTCAATAGGTTAGCCTTCATCTCAAGAAAGCCATCCCATAAGCAAATAAAATTTTTGGCCGTTCAACTGCAAGTCCGCCCCCTAAAAAAAAATACAAAGGTTATCAACCGATCATGGCCTGCAGAAATTGCTCCAAAGGAAATACATCTTGGACAACATCGAAAATCATCAGTTGCATTATAACAACACAATGACAACTATACGACACTTTAAATCCATGAGCTGAAGCTGTGGTAGTTGAATCGTGTAAGGAGAAAATCACTGAAACTCTTAATACAAACTCAAAGTTTTTCAGACAATCGTCCCAAACAAAACAAACTTCATTATTTCATTTATTTGTCATCGTGATTAAGCCTAATACAACAATTCTACTACTACTGCCACTAAAAGAAACATGGAAGAATGAACAAAAAACATATTTCTGTATGAAAGAAATGAAGCACAAAACCCGAAAGGGCAAACAATAATGATGCCGATCTCCTCATGCTCACCAGCAAGGATGATTTCTCAACGTTTCAATCCATCCCCAAACACCTCAGTGTAACAGATGGGGCAAGCCTGAGAAAACAAATAGGCTCATAAGGCTTATATGTTTCGGGTGTTCTACAAATTTTTTTAAATAAAAAATAAATTAAGAAAACAACCATCTCAACAACTTACCTTGTTGATGCTGAGCCATCTGGTGCCGCAGCCAGCATGGTAGGCATGTTTACATGGCAGAGTGATTTGACGGTCTCCTCGTTTATATTCCATCTGGCATACCACGCATCTGTTTCCAAAATTCAAACAAGAGGAAATGGGTAGCTACTGGTGGGAAGAAAGGATGGATGGACATGTCATAATAGAATGGTTTTTTTTAAAAAAAAATTTAAAAAAAATTAAAATTATGAAAGTGCGGATTGACAATAACCATAAAATGTTTGCCCTTTAAAAGCAACCTATTACACAAAATTGGCCCTAATATCTTGATGTCTTTGCACAAAGACTTGGTATTAGACAATTAACAATATATACAAGAAGGGAAAATTTTTTAAAATTTTCCGTGAGGCATAAATTCATTCAGGTTGAACCAAAAAGTGTAGCACAAAAGAACATTTAATGTGGCCATAATCCTAAGTTTCCCGCGAAACAACCTACTTCCCTTCAGAGTATCAGACATGAGCTTATTCAGGAAGAAGTATTATATCATATTAAAAATAGATCAAAGCATATCAACTATATTTCTTCACCACAGCCCAACTCAACAAAACCTTGATGGAATCCAGCACGAAACGAAAATGCATTGATTCTTATTTTCTCTAGCAGTTTCACTCTAAAAACTTGTTTTTTCTTTCTACTATTCCTTATGTGAAATGAGTTATCAGTGTGTCTAAGATCCCAGATTGTGCTACTACACCTTAGGTTGAGCTGTTGTAACAAGTAACAGACTACTCTGGTTTATTCCCACCTTGTGCAGTAAGGGAAACCATAAAATCGTGTGAATAAAGAAGGCAAGAAATCGCAATGTACGAGAGTAAGGTCAGTGAGCTCCAATTTACCTTTCATCTCGCGATTTTTTTCTTGAGAAGAAGCCACATTTGTACTTAGAGATAGGAAGCAAAGCAATCAGGTCTTGGGAAAGACCTCGACTTTGAGTTCCTACTGTCTCACCTAACTCGAGCAATTCCTGCATAATAAAGTGTCACCAAATTTTAATGCATATATATTTAGAATCAGTATGGGAATAAAATGACAAAAAAAAAAAGACAGGGACATGCATCCAAAGCAAGTAAGTTTCAATTTACACTCCCTTCTATAAGAACTGGATTTTGGCAAAAGGGAGATTCGAACTGCTTTGAAAAAAATAGGATCAGCAGATTAGTTTTAGTTTATTTTCACATATTCTATAAATGTTACCACTAATATTAGTTTTAGTTTATTTTCGCATATCCTATACATGCTTCACTTTGTTAACATTAGAAATTTAGAATCTAGAACACCAACAAGTGACAGCCGATGAGGAAAGGAGCCGGCTCAGAGGATTATCTGCATAAGTTTCATCTGGTATTCTTGACACTTTAAAATGACAGAACCTCTGAGAAATAGGGAAAACCTGGGATACGCAACCACATCCAACATCCAGACCCGGGTCTTAAGTGACATGTAGACTCATCCAGGTACAATACACCTGGACAATGCTTGGGTCACCCAATCATTGTTATATATATAAATATTCACATAAACTTAAAATTCATTACCATAGTATGAAGTAAATATATAAACGCGTTTTAATTTGCAACATTATAGCATTTTATTTCAAATTCTGGTGTTCACTAGAAATAAAATATGAAAGCAAATGTAAACCAATACAGAATGAAAAAGGTAAATCAACTAAGAAAAATAAAAAAACATTCACATCTAATTTGATTACTCAGGCTCATCAAACATCAAGTTCAGGGTAGAAGTAACTGGATTATTAAATGACAGAAGAGTAACAATCCTATTATTCAATATTTTCTGCAAACTCGAATTCAGCATTAAATTGAATATTAAATGACAGACAAGTTACAACTTCACAATATCACCCAAATCTCTGTGCATACTCACTAAACATCTAATGATATATATGCAGTAATAGATTTCAAACAGTACAATGATTATACTTGTTACATATTGTGAAACATATGTTGCAAAAATTTATGAACCAATAGGATTGAATTTGAATCTTTCAAGCAATCTGCTGGCAAAACCATAGAATAATGGACTTTTTAGTTGTGGAAATTTGTTTCTGTTTTCCATTTTCACATTTTTCAAATGATAACAAAAATGCCACCTTGTTCTGCAGCTATCCAAAATTTAGATACGAAATCAAGAAAATAATTAAAGATGTTTTCTAACTTTTCTACATAAATTGTGAAAACTGGTAACAAGGTGGCATTTTTGTAATTCCTTGAAGATCTGGAAATAAAAAAATGGAAATTGTTTAGTCACTTGTGGAAAACAAATTTATTTTTCCATTTTTAGTCTTCCAAAAAAATTACAAAATCTCACGATGTTTTTTAGTTATTCAAAATTTGTACATAAAAACAGGAAAGCAATTACCTAAATTGAATCTTTTTAAGTAATTTGCTGGAAAGAAACATAGAATAAATTAAGGGCATCTTGTGGAAAACAGCTTCAATTTTTATTTTTAGTTTTTATTATGGGACCTGTTCACTTGTTAGAGAATTAGAAAACAAGTTGGCATTTTTGTAATTTTTTGGAAAACTGAAAATGAAAAAGTTAAAAAATTCACAAGTGAACAAGGCCCTAAATGATGCAAACCATCACTCTGCTTAGTTTTTACAATCTTTCTAAATCTGATGCTCAGAAAAATTTATAAAACAAACGGTTTTGGATTCATTTAAACATGTGAACTCTGACCTAAACAATCTTCTACTTAGAGACTCTTGATAACAGGTCAACATTCAAACGATGCATCCATCTTTAGTCGTTAAGAAATCACCAGGCAAGTACCCAGAGCACTTTGTTCTTGAGGCTTCACTTAGTCATTTGCTGAGGTATCACCAGAATTGTGTTCATGCAATATGAAGCTAATCAGAAAGTAAAAGCAATTAAAGATGCAAAGACCAAAAGCAAAATCAAAATTCCATCCTAAACATAGTAGTCAGAGGCGCAAGGCGAACCGAGGCACAAAGGGCCTTTGAACGAGGCACGAGGCGAAGGCGCGCGCCTAAAATGGTGTAAAATGCCTATTTGGGGTAATTGATATATGAACATATGAATATCAAGTAATATTAGAATTTAAAATGCCAAAACATTCAATAATAATATTGAAAATTTAATGAAATTGCCAGGACGAAGGCCAAAAGCATCAACAATTCAACATAGTTCAACATCAACAATCCATTTAAGATTTAAGACCTGATATCCTAAATGCAAAAACAATGTATAATATATTTCAGAAAAATGTGTAGTTCCATTAGTATACTGCATTGCCAACAAATTGCAAAAACAGTAGCTAAATTCAGAAAAAAAAAAAATGTTATATAATGGTTATAAACTTGCATTAAATGAAACTACATAATTAATTACATGTAATATTAGAAGAAGAAGAAGCAGGTAGCAGAAAAGAACTCAAAAATAAGAAGCAGCAGCAGCAGAAGAAGAAGAAGAAGAAGAAGAAGAAGAAGAAGAAGAGCTGCAGAAGAAGAAGAAGATGAAGAAGAAGCAGAGCTGAAGAAGAGGAAGAAGAAGAAGCAGAGCTGAAGAAGAAGAAGAAGAAGAAGAAGAGGTGCAGAAGAAGAAGAAGCAGAGCTGCAAAAGAAAAGAGGAAGAAGAAGAAGCAGAGCTGCAGCAGAGGAAGAGGAAGAGGAGGAGGAGGAGGAGGAAGAAGAAGAAGCAGAGCTGCAGAAGAAGAAGAAGAAGACTTACTAGTTCAAAATTCGAAGCAGATGAAGCAGATGAACTCACAAAGGCTCAAAGATAAGCTCGCGAAGAGCTCCTGCTGGTTCAAAATGTCGACGACGAACTCACGAGAGGTGCAGAAGAAGAAGAAGAAGAAGAAGAAAAAGAGGAAGAAGAAGAAGCGGAGCTGCAGAAGAGGAAGAGGAAGAGGAAGAAGAGGAAGAAGAAGAAGCAGAGCTGCAGAAGAAGAAGAAGAAAAAGAAGAAGACTCACTAGTTCGAAATTCGAAGCAGATGAAGCAGATGAACTCACAAAGGCTCAAAGATAAGCTCGCGAAGAGCTCCTGCTGGTTCAAAATGTCGACGACGAACTCACGAAGCTCCTGATGAACTCACGAAGGGCTCCTGCTGGTTCGAAGTGCTGCAGAAGAGGAAGAGGAAGAAGAAGAAGCAGAGCTGCAGAAGAAGAAGAAAAAGAAGAAGACTTGCTAGTTCGAAATTCAAACCAAATGAAGCAGATGAATTCATGAAGGCTCGAAGACGAGCTCACGAAGAGCTCCTGCTGGTTCAAAATGTCGACGACGAACTCACGAAGGGCTCCTGCTGGTTCGAAGTGTGGAAGACCAACTCACGAAGCTCCTGCTGGTTCGAAGGGTCGACGACGAACTCACGAAGCTCCTGACGAACTCGCGAAGGGCTCCTGCTGGTTGAAAGTGTGGAAGACAAACTCACGAAGCTCCTGCTGGTTCGAAGGATCAAAGACGAACTCACGAAGGGTCGGAGGGCAGTGGGCTTCAAAGGGTCTAAGAAGAAGTGTTTTGTTCTGGCTCTCCTGTTGGCTCGAATCGAATAGGGCTAAGACTCATTCTGCTCTGGCTACTTCTCTATTTAACACGATCAAAAATGTCCAGGCGCAACTCACGTCGCCTGGCGCGTCAGTGCGCCTCCCTGCGACTCTTGCAGGTCCCTTCACCTCGCCTGGGATGAGGCGCTGCACTCCTCGCCTCTCTGCGCCTCGCGCCAAGGCGCGCTTTTAACTACTATATTCCTAAATCAATATTCATCAAAATTTCCATCCAACTAAAAAAATACAACAACAATAACAACCAGCTTTAAGTCCCACCATGTACGGTCAGCTACATGAACCCTTTTCCACCTACATCACTACATGATCAAGGCATTTTCTTCAACTAACTTATGGGCTGTTAAATCCTTTCTCACTACCTCATTCAAAGTTAATTTAGGTCTATCCTGGCACTTCTACTACCATTAACCACAACCAGCTCCCTCCTCACTGGTGTCCTATTTGACTATGTTTCAAATGCTCAAACCATCTAACTGGCCCCTCCCTTATCTTCTGTCAGTGCTATAACTAATTTATTGCAGATGTGTTCATTCCTTAATTTATCCTTTAGTGTTTTACCACTCATCCACCTTAACATTTGCTTTTCTGCAACTTTTTACTTTTTGAGTTGAACCATTAAAGAATGTTAATTTTTTTGTTCATTAACACTCAGAAAATGTTAATAATTTTTTAGAACTTTTTGCACATCTTAGGAATGATCTATAATTTTGTGCATACAATATCTACCCATTAATGAGAACATTTCGCACTCAGATTGCTTTATTTCACTCCTTTTTCCTTAGATAAAAAGTGTATGAGAGAGCAACAAGCCTCCATTCCTGCTCAGGAATCAAAACATTGCCTTCACCTACACACTTTTGAACCTGTCTAGGGTTTGCGCTGAAAGGCATGCTGACATTATAGCCTCATTTGTTCACCCAGCTTTCAATGATCCATATTTTTACTGGACTATCAACAGTAACAAATATAATGACTGCTCCTACACTGTCTAACTGTTTGATCTAGCAAAAAAGTGTAGCAAGGGTGACTGGTTTCTTGCAAGCCTCCTGGGGTAGGGAAGCACATAATCATGAGGAAGCATTCTTTTTTGATTTTTTACTTTATTAAATAATAATACTATTTGTTAAAGAAAATGAGAATACAAAAATGAGGGAAGATGACGATGAGGCATCATCTGAATGAAACAAAAACAAGGGGGGAAGGGGGGGGTGAAGAAACTTGAATAAAATTATCTCAGTAGAGCTCTCCAACCAAGGTGAATATCAGAGGAGACACCATCAGAAAAAAACAAAGCATGAGCCAACATGGAAGTGATAAAAACTAGGATAAAATACAGACCTCCCTTGAAGTTTGGCCAAATGAAACAGATCTTCCTGGGGTTTTAAAAATCCTAGGAACCTCCCTAAGGTTTGGAGAAAGATGCAGACCTCTCAAGAGGTTTAAAAAAATCCATAGATCTCAACTGAGATTTAGGAAAAAGGCGTAGACTTCCCCTATATTTGGAGTGGGAAAAAAAAAAAAAGGACAAGTCCTGTGAAGACTATAGTTGTCCAAAAAATTAAATGTTAGAGGAGTTCTCTGAGATTTTTGAGGTCCTTGCCTTTTTGCCAAATTTCAGGAAAGGTCAGTGTCTTTTGCCCTAAAAACTATCCTCTCTTAAGCAACTGCAAAGTCATGAATCACCCCTTAAAAATTGGTACGTTGCAGCAAAAACAGAACTACACCAAAATCTTTACAGCCTCCGTCCTACAATTCTACAAACTTTAATAAAAATCTTCCTCCTCTGCCATCAACAGACAATGAAAAAACTTTTAACTGCAATCCCCTTCCCTAACCTGCTTCAACCTGTTTTTTTGTCCTCAATTAGGATCCCCAACAAAAAGCCCCTCTTCAAAATTATTCAACATGAAGGTTCACCCACTGGCTTGAAACTCTCCACCCCTTCAATCCTAACCAAGCAATCAATCTTTCTCAAAACATTACTTTTCTCAAACTTTATTAACATTTGCTTCCCAACAGCAAAACACTACTTTTCTGTCTCCTACATTCTGTTTATTCAAGACTGACTTAATATTCCTCAATTTCTCTGCTGCTATTATTTTGCCTTTTTTTTTTTTTTTCACAAAAGGATTTTCAATCAAAAATTAGTTCCCATCTTACTTAAATAAAATATGATACATCTATCATATTCCACCCTTTTTTACAATGTTTCGTAAAGCTATTCCTAAATATTAAAAAATACTATGCCCAAATATTATTCCTAATTGCCACTTCGAAGAAAACTTCAAAATGCACAAGGGTTGAAAATTCCTCGAATCAAAAAGCAGAAGCATGTTGAGCCACATTAAAACTGACATTATAATTAATCATTTTTCATGGTTACCAGTGTTATTAATGCAGTACTCTCGGAAACGCATTTTTGATTGTGTGTGTGTGTGTGTATAAAGCTAGATCAAACAAAAGAATTTTATGTATTGAACCTCGTAAGTCATGTTGTCAGGATCAACATTATCTTGCCAAACAACCTGCACTCAGTCATTGAAAATGAAAGACACAGTATCAATAACCCTAGCAACCTGCCTTCATAAAATATAAGAATGCACAACTATCAATCTAGAAAGCGAGGGAGAAAAAAACAATTGCTATGTAGGATATTCAAAATGTGATTGCCCATGAAAAGAAAGAACATCTGCTGATTTAAGTGTCTATATATTAATATTGATATTATTATCAATACAGGCAGCAGCTGTTGAAGGTGGGGAAGACCAGATCCACATGAGAGTAACATGCTAATATAGAAATAAATTGGTCACAAGTATGACCGCATATCACTCATTTGGGATGGTCCATACATGCATAAGTTGAAGCAAGAAACAGTGGTTAAATTTATACATTCATTGCATGCATGGGTATAGTTTATTTAACAGAAGGACCGCTAAGAGAGCTTCACACCTGATAATCATGTGAGTTATGACGGCTCCGAGGACCTGAAAAAATCAGTTAGAAAATGAAAAAAAAAAATGATCCAAACAAATTGCCAAAGACCTTACAACAAATATTGTATGAGAACAGAAAAGATCAGTTGCCACAGCATAATAAAGAAGTGGAAAGAAGGGAGAGGGGCTTAATTTAAATATTGAATTTCAAGACTACTGAAAAAGGAAAAAAAAAAAAAAGCCATAAACAAACTATTTTGCAGGTGGTGGTTCAGATATGAAACACCTTCACGTTCGATAACAATCAATAATAGACACTTCTATCTTATTTAATGAATTTTCATAATTATAAATAAATAATAACCACAATGTGGCTTTTTCAAATAGGAAATTTTAATAAGCTAGACTACATTTAAATGAAAGAAATGATCCAGAGAATTTTTGAGATGAGAAGGAACATGAAGAATATACATTTAAGTCGGATAATTTTTGAATATGCAGTGTTCTATAAATAGTAAAAAAAAAAAAGCATGATATTTATTTTCTATGCGTGTACGCAAGTGGGTATGTGTATATTTTATTAACCATCATATATCAATCATTTTGTTTCCTGCCTGTGTCCTGTATCCGTGCCCATACTTGATGGATTGCATTAAAAATCATGAGCTGGTGTGCAAAGATTCAGAAAGCACATTGAAAATTATGTCTCACTGTGACCAGTATTTCCTTGATGCCTAACACCTAAGGCCATTGAACTAAAATTATGCAAATGAGTTTATGAAATTGTGCAAGACACTTCAAATGTGAGAGACACAATACAATGCACATAGGAAGCTTTAGCTAGAAGCTTCAAGTTCACACACATTAAACTTTCAAACTTTTATTCTTACAGTTCTAAATCCAAAAAAGGGGGATGTATATAACGGTGAATGACACTGTATATCCTTGAGACTGGCAGATTATGCGGATACTTCAATTTACAGTTTGCTCATTCAAGAAAATTGCAAGTAGTTTTAATTATGGGGATAATTTGGTTGACAGTTTGCTCTTTCAAGAAAATTCCAAGTAAAAACAAACAACAACAACAATATACAAACTATTTGCAAACTAAATTAATAACAGTATGCAAACTAAAATCTAAAACCTGTTTTACAAGAAAATTGGGGGAAATGGTATTACTGGAGAACTGGAAATGCATGACAATGTCATACCTATTTCAATCCAGTGACCCCTGCATAGAATCTCTCCCAACATGTACCCGGGATGCACAACTTAAGACACTAACTTAAGACTATACTGAGAACATAAAGCCAGAAAAGTAATCATGGAGAGCACAAGCATATAATTAGAAGTTCTATGAAAAACAAAAATGCTTATACAGTGCAATAAGTTAATAACTATAATTAGGATGTCGCCAAAATAGAAAGCTGGTGTTTGGTTGGGAAAATGGGATCTCCAAGAATGAAGGAGGGCTGTCAGTTCAATCCACCCCATGGCATCCATGAAAACAGTGCTCTCAATAGCAGCTTTTCAACAAAACCAGAAAAGATTATTTTTTTAAAACCCAAAACTCATCTAAAGATATCCCCTCTAATATATCAGTTACCAGGAACCTGATACTAGCACCAACAAACAGAAAACAACTTATCTATCCAGCAGGGAATTCATCACAATAATGAAACTCAGAACCTACTTACATTCTACTGTATTGGCATGTGCTGTAGTGTTAGCATTTCCTTCCCACTGGGTATTTACTGTTGCAGTCTGTTGACTCTGTTCATTAGTCACTGTTGAGGAATTCTCCAAAGGCCCTCCCCTCTGTTCATCAATACTTGCAGCGTGATCATTGACCAAATAAGCATCACTATGGTCATAATATGATGTAGTCCATGGCTCAGAAAACCCATATTTGTATAAACTCATATGCATTGAAGGGTAGAAACTATCCTGCACAAATTAGAGGAAAAAATCCACTATGATGTGAAAAAATGTAACCTTGACAGCAATCTTTATTTACTTGCAAAAGCACAAGTAAACTAATTATTTCACCAAGGCAAAATAAATAAATAAACTAATTATTTCATTTTTTTTTTTTTTTGGGAGGAGGAATAGTACACCTGAGCATGCGGCGTGCCAGAGAAAATGAAATTCACGTGTTCATATGTGAGACCTTCAAAAAAATCCATAAAGCTTCCGGTAGTACTATAAGGTACAGCATTGTTTACGTAATGCACTTCCATTTGGGGGTTCCAGTTCATTTTGAACTATTTTCTGTGAAACAAGTTAGCGTCAAGCCATCAGCATGGACACTGGGAACATCAAGATGAAAATCTGTAATAACTGCAGAAGCTGAAAAGCAGAAAAAATAAATCGTGCGAACCAAATTTTTTCACCAAATCACACCAGCAGATTCATTCAAAGGCAGTTTAAGATGGCAAAATTGCAATTTTAGAATTGAAATTCACCGGTTAGCTGGACATCATCCTATACTGCCTGCCACCAAAAAAAAAACAAAGGAATTATATTGGATCAAAATTTTTTAGGAGAATTCGATGTCTCTGTTTCCAAGCCAACAAACTGATAGTTAAGAGTATAACTATATTCAACCTAATCTAAACACAGAAGAATTACATGAATTTCTCAAATCCTCCATCTAAAAACCAACATTGTGTGGCTGCAAGAACAAATATTTTCTTAACCACAGTCGCATTTTCTTATCTTTGTGATATTAGTGCTCCATTTCGTGTACTAATATTTCACTGCAAAGCCGGGTGAAACAAGCTATTTGCACCTGAAATCTGTCCCCCGTTCTTCCCCTAAAATTTTGCATTCAACAAACGGAACCAGGAGAAAATTTTCCTCCACAAGTAATTCCAGCGAAGCACATGAAAAATGGAGAAGTATCAATCTTTAACGCCACATTTACAAATCTGTCACAGATTCGACCAAATTTCTCATAATTTCTACAAGATCTACACCAGCATTTTCACAGCACCAACTCTAGAACCCTTGACCTTCAGTTGGTAACATCTACATGATCACTCAACCAAAAAAATAAAAACAAACGAACAAATTACAAGCGGAAAACAAGCCATCAAATACCTTATCAGATCACGCTCATCTCATCAATTTCAGCCTCGAAGCCTCTCGATCGCGATGCGCGAAGCAGTTAAGGGCCAAAACGATGAAAGCATTGATCGCTTGATTCTCAAGCCGCAGAAGAGAGACGGAGACGAAGCATCCCGGCGGATGGAAGGATGGATCGAACTATAAACGGAATAAAGAAATCAGAAAGAGATAAAAAGATTGATTCTTCTCGAGAGAGAGAAACAGAGACAGTCATTAAAGCGAGAGGAACCAAAGAACCGACATTGAATCATCTCTTTTCAACCTCTCCCCCACCCTCTCTCTCTCTTTCTCTCTCCTCGCAGCTCGTAGGAATATGTTCTCTCTCTCACTCTGTGTACGCAGACACAGTCTCCTCTGTGGGGGCGGTGGTGGTGAGTGGGAGGCGCCTTTATGCAAGTGGTTTCAGGAACACGCGAACTCCGTTACATGAGTTATGATCCTCTGCATCGCGGTGCAGCGCGCGGAGACGACCTCGTTACCGCTGGTTCTCCGGGGGTCGTCACGGACCAATGAGGGGACCCGGATCGAGAGTTGTCCCCTCCTGTTCTGGCCACGTGGTCCATCCGCCCGTCCGAGTTGAAAGAAGGGGGTGGCGCGTGAGGTGCGCGCGCCTTCTTAAACCGGAACCGGTTCTTTCAGTTCTAAAATTTATTTTCAACTGTAATAATTTTCGGATCCGCCGTCGGGTATTATGGTATTATCCATTTAGCCCAAAATGATTTTACGATTTTACCCAATAAAATGTACTTTATGACTAGAAAATTTTGAGTTATATAGGAGTTGAAGTTACCAAAATTATACTAAAACTTGTCCAGATTCATTTAAATCTAAATTTAAGATCCAAAATTCATACTTCTAATTCTACCTAAAAAAGTAGTTGATTTTCCTTTTATATCTTTTTCTTTTATTGTGGGCAACATTATTTTGATGGATTGGGAAAAAAGTAATTGGTAAAAAAATTATAACTAATGATCATTTTAAAAAACTCATAATAGCAAACAAAGAATTTTACAAAAAATAAACCTTCGACATACTTAAAAAAAAAATTTTAACTTCACGCCAAGCGTGATTAATTTTTTCTTCAAACTCTTAAGAACCAAAAAGTTATAGCCAATCTAAAAAATGATGGAGTTAATTCTCCAAAATTAAGTATCTTTTTGTTTGGGTTTTTAGTTATCTAGTAGGAATTTGAAATCTTTATTATTGTATCGATAAATTTTCTTTTGTCTACAAGGGACCATAATATCTTTCTATGCAATTGCAAGTCTTTTTACTAACTTCTATTTAGGCGTGGTAAAATGGATCGGAACTCGAAGGGTGACCTATGACCCGCTCATTTAAATCGAGTTTACGTTTAATATAAACTAACTCGTTTATAACGGGTCAACCTAAACCCAACCCGTTTATTAAACGGATTAGGTGGATTTGGGTTGGGTCACCCGGTTCAAAAGAAATGAAGGAGTATTTTTAATATCTATATATATATATATGTCATTTTATACGAAAAAATTTAAAAAAATTTAAAATAAATAAATTATATTTTAAAACAGATGACCCGTTTATGACTCGTTTATTAAACAGGTAAGTTTGAGCTTACATAGTAGTCACCTGTTAATAAACGGGTCAACCTGAACATGAATCCGTTTAATACTGATCCATTTATGACCCGCTTGAACACGACCCATTAACCCGTTTTGCCACCCCTACTCCTATTTGTGATATACAATTTCATGAAATATAGGTGGTGGTTATGATCGATACAATTCGAAAAATAATAATAATAATAATAGTGTGTATTTTTTGTTAAGGTTTTTTTTTTGTAAAAATTGTTGCATTTTCATTCGATTCCTTACGAAAGATATTTAGTCCATTAGAGTACAGAGATATTTTTTCATTTTTCTATTGTCATTTTTAGAAGAAATTATAAAATATATTTTATTTTATAAATTTTCTAATAATCTACCCTAATAACTTCTCCACTTAAATATCAAGCCTGTCTCAATTAAAAATTTATAACCTCAAACTCAATTTTTAGCATCTAATAAACAAAGTCTTGAGCTACTCAAGAATGCATGGAGGAATGAGTTGTGTTTATTATTTTGATTAGACGTGCAATAAATTTGACATGAACTTAAAATACAAAATTTGGTGATATTTGATTTAATGATTGAGAGAGAGTATACATGTGCATACATTCAAGGGTATGGTTCAGGTGGTAGTACGGGCTACGGGAGTGCTTTTCACGAGATCAAGTGTTCAAACCCTTCCGGGCTTATTTTCGCCCCTGAACTCCTGAATTTACTCTCCCTTTAAAGTTGTGGGGTCAACTTCAAGGGGCGCAGGATTAATCACGTGGACGGTAAAACGGACGCGTGGATACCCGGTGCGTATTCCAAAAAAAGGAAGAGAGGAAAAAAATCCTCAAGGTGTAGTTCAAGTGGTAGTGCGGGCTGCGAGAGTGCCTTTCATGAGGTCAGGTGTTCAAACCCTCCCGGACTCGTTTCCGCCCCTGAACTCCTGAATTTACCCTTCCTTTGGAGTTGTGGGGTTAACTTTAAGGGGCGCAGGATTAATCACGTAGACCGTAAAACGGATGCGTGGATACCCGGTGCGTATTCCAAAAAAAAAAATGAAGAGAGGAAAAAAAAACTATCAATTTGCTTATTCAAAGTATGGATATGAGAGAGAGAGAGAGAGAGAGAGAGTAAAATAAAGAAATATATTTTATCTAATTAATATATCTAGTATGAAATATATATATATATATATATATAAAATTAATACAAAATTGTTTTTAATTGTCTTCAAAAAAATATCTCAATACACCCACTAGTTAGGTATGTGCAAAGGATAACCAACACATCAAAATAAGGATAAATATATCAGATTTTACTTTACTAAATTATATTTCCTTTCAAACAAACCACATTTTTTTCTGATTAAAGTATCTCCACTATTTTCTATCTCTTATAAAAATATAAACTTTAAATTTTTAAACGTGCCCAAAAATATATATATATGATCCAAAACTCTAATCTGAACTAGCCTTTAAGGTCTACCTAGATGATACTGAATTGAAAGATGAAAACATTATTATCTGTACATTAACATATTCTTTGTAATTTATTAGGAAAATTATAAGTGAGAAATCGAATGTGAAATCTTGAGATCACCAAAGTCTAACTTCGTCTTTACCATTTAACAAACTCAGCTTAACAAAACTATATATATACTCAAAACTTTAATCTAAGCAAACTCTTCAAACTCACTTGAATGATAGCAAATTAAGAGATGAAAGTATTATTGTCTATCCATTAACACATTTCTGGTAATTCACTAGAAGCGAGGAATCGAATCTGAACTCTTAGAATCGCCAAAGTCCAACTTCATCTTTATAATTTAACAAACTCATCTTAATAAAACATCATATATATATATATATATATATATATATATATATAATATGATGTGGAGAGAGAGAGAGAGAGAGGAAAATTTGGGTTAAGTAAATCTTAATTTATAAGTAGATGTTATGAATGAAACCAAACCATAGGGCATGTGGGGTTGGGTTGGTTGCTAGAGTTTGGAAATTTTGGGGGGAGGGGTAGGTTGGAAATTTAGATCACCAAAAACCACCTCTCTAAGAACTCAGAAGAAGAAGTTGGGGGTCGTTGATCAGAATCAGGACCACAAGCCCACGGCCCACCAAGCCCACAAAGCAAAATGTCATGCGAGGGGTCAGTTGTTTTATTTTCTTCATTGGTTGGTCATATATCCATCTCTAATTGAATTAAATTATATTGTATTAATTGATATTAATTAGTATGGGCCCATGCTAATAGAAAGAAAGGGGGAGCATTTTCACTGCCACAGGCATGGCACAGTGGAAAGGAGCCGAGCAATCCAGTAGGAACACCGAGATTCGAAACCTGGTAGATGCACTCAGTGAGTTAGCAGTTGATGCGGAGACAGACCACGTCTTGTGGGTGGTAACCTGAGATGGGTCTTGGGAGGCGAGTTAGCCAAAAGTCCAACCTAACTGTGAGTAGACTGTGACTGCATTCGGATTACACGAACGATGCATCAGGGGGGGAAGGTAACTGTCCCAAGGGTTTGGTATCGCACTGGCATGGGTCTTAAGGACACGTCGGTGACACAAGTTTCCCCGTTATTAAAAAAAAAAAAAAGAGCACTTTCTGATGAATTTTGTGAGAAAAAAAAAAAAAACAACAAACATTTATGCCAATATGTCATTTCAAAATAAATCATGTAAGAAAAGTTTATAATTAAAATGGAATGCGTATTATTACCGTTTGTCTAAAACTTCAAAAATGTAGAAGAATTCACTTTTTCATTTTGAGTTATCGAAAGCGAAAATGAAAAGAAATAAATATTAATAATGAAAAATTTTAAATTTGCATATGATTAATATTTGACTTTTGAAAATGTTTATCATATTAGAATAATTTTTTTAGTTTTAGTAATATTAATTAAAAAAAAAAACACAATGAAAAATATTCACCTTACATTTGGGAGCATGAATTTAGGTTTTAAGTTTGGATTTGAATAGATTTTTGAAAAAAATTCAATATAATTTATATTATATTTTATCTAAGTTAACAAAAATACAAATCTAAAGTCTCTCCTAATCGTAGAATCAAAGTTTTTATGTATCGAGTAGAAGCAAGCATAAATAAAATCTACTTTTTCATTAAAGTTGATTCCATCAATCCCAAAAAATATCATTGTGTTTTATCTAATAGTTTTATTTAGAGTGGTGCCCCATGGACCTATTTATTTATTTATTTATTTATTTATTATTATTATTATTATTTACAAAAAGGCCATGTGTTTACTAAGTTAATTCAATCGAATAAAAAATGGAAAAAAAAAAAGAAAAAGAAAAAATATCATTTGACAAAGTTGATTTAGTCGAACAAATTTCAAGTATGAATAAAAATAAATAAAAATTTATATTTTATTAAAGGTGATTCGATGGAACGGCTAAATATTGTCACGTGTTATTCAATAGTGTACTTTTTAAGTAAGGATAGAATCATCTATAATTAAATCAAGTGACTTGAATATGAATAACCATAAACATAAATTTGTGTTTGGCTAATGATGATTTGGTCCAACTACAATAATCATCTCATTTGATGACTCGGACTCGATTAAACCGTACATATGAGTAGGGGTGAACATTTCAGTCGATTCAGTTAATTCGATTAATTAATCAAATTAACCAAAAAATTTTGGTTAAAATATCTCATTAACCGAATCGAAATTTCATATTAACAGAACTCAAAATCGATCAAACCGAATTTCGGTTAAATCAATTAACTGATTTAATATTTTAATATATATAAAATAAAGATTTTAAATATATATATAATATAAATGATACACATAATTTTTAATATATATAATATATAAAAAATATATAAAGTTTTAGTATATATATAACATATAAAATATTTTTATATATAATTATTTATTATTAATTTATACTATTCGGTTAATTCAGTTAATCAAATTAACCAAACTCAAAACCCGAACCGAAAACCGAAAATTAAAATTCAATGAAAATAAAAACCAAAACGAACTGATTGAATTCACTTGGTTAATTTAGTTTTAACCGAATTATGCTCACCTCTATGTATGAATGCTTATACAAAACTTACTATTTTACTACTTCACCAATCGAATAAAATATCTTTTTGGAATGAAGGCTAACAAAATAATAGTGTCACTTAAAGGCCTACAGGAATGAAGATTAATTTCTTGCACTATTAATTCTTAATAGATAAAATCTCAAACTTTTGGTATTCAAGTTTCAACCTTTCAAAACATCACATTTCAAGTATGAACAATTTTTGCTCTACAAATTCAAAACTACTTTAATTTTTTCCAATTAAAATAGATGAGATCTTTCATTTGATCAAATTATTTGAACTCTTATCATGAATTAACTGAAATTTAAAAATAAAAAAAAAAGTCGATAAAAAGAACTATTTCAAAATTTTATTTTTACTCTCATAATATAGAATTTTGAAATAAGAGTACTTTCAAGTACAAAATGAAAATTTGAGATGATATTATGTTGAACTTGTATGATTTGTTATTATGTCTCGAAATCGACATTAAGAAATGCATTGTTATTGATGAATTAATTATTTTTATTTTACATATTGATCCAGTAAGTTTTAAGTTTTTGTTCTAACAAGTTTAGAACACTTTCACTCACACCTATGCTTTAAAAGAAATCACATGTGAAGAAACCAAAATGACATTTCTTAGAATTTTGTTTGTATCACTTGACAACTTATACTTGTTAGTTAAAAAGTTAAAATTTATTGGCAAATTATTATTACTATTATTATTATATTGCTAAGGGTCCTGGGCTTGCACACCAGACTAATCCCACACCTACGTCAGTCGTGTCCTCGACCAATACGTAGGAGGTAAATCATGGATGTGCGCTGTAGGCAGTAGGGTTTGAATCTTAGACTTCACTTTCATTAACAAATTATTGCCTATGTGGAAAGTGGCAATTTATTTCTTATTGTAGATTAAAAGGATTTTCTCTCTTTATTCAAAGACAATTAAGAGGGTGTTTGTTTGATCAAAATGATATCTAGATAGAGGTTATTTCTCAACTAGTCCACTATATTATCAGAGCATTTGTAACAACAACAACAAAATCAAGTCTTAAGTCTCACTAAGTGGGGTCAATTATATAAATATTTGTCAATTTATGCGATCATGAATTATTTCTTTTGATAGATTTAGGACTATTAAATTCTTACCTACCATCTCATTCCAAGTTATTTTAAGTCTACTCCTCCTTCTGATGCCCCCGATAGTAACTGACTCACTCTTCCTCACTGGCGCACTATATAGTCTACATTACAAGTGTTCATACCATCTAAGTCGTCTCTCCCTTATCTTATCTTTTATAGGAGTCACACTTAACTACTGCTAATATGTCCATTCCTTAATTTATCTTTCAGCGTTATACCATTCATTTGTCTAAGCATTATCATCTCAACAAGTTTTACTATTTGGATATTTTGTTTCTTCGTCGCCCAACATTCTGATCCATATAACATAACTTATCTTTTAATCATCCATATCAGAGCATTTGTGATAGTTTTAAATTTTCTTAAAATTCCTCTGATAGAGTAAGACATGAAAACATATCTGATTCAGATTTATAGATCTCTTTTCTAATTTTATTCATATTAAAAAAATAAAATGACAAAAAACTTAATGCCCAAGTAATTATAATTAAAATAAAAAATTTTATTTTAATAGAATAATAAATTATTTTTTTATTTATAACTATTAATCCAACATTATTAATGCTAAATTTAAAATTTGAACTTGCATATTATTTACGCTAAGTGTTAATATCATAAGATAATAGCAATTTGAGTAGAAACAAGTCTCCAATTTACTTAAAACCCCTCATACTTTTTTAAAATTTCATTGTAGGCACTTGCCCCTCAATTGTCATTCGCTGATGCCCACACCCAGACCCCTAATTGCAAAAACAGAGGATCCGACAGGGCTTAGCTTGAAAGGGTAATTTATAATCATTCTTGCAGGCGGCATCTAACTTCATAATCATTATTATTATTATTTAATTGCAGAATAGGCTTCTAAGTTGTAACAATCCTACTTTTAGCTAATCATACCCAACAAAAATTGAAGCAAATTGAGAGAACATGGACGCCTATAACCAATATAAAAACTATAAAATAAAAAATTTAAAATTTAAAATTTAAAATTTAAAAAGTGAAATTGTTTGCCATAGAATTGTTAGGAGATGTGTGGCTCGTATGTATGTCGGCAGCCGCACCTAGCTAAAAATGTTGAAGCTGAGATGGACGGCCACCAACCTCTGCAGATTTTGTTGAAATCTGCACCCACTTTCTTTGATTTGCAGCAGCCTTACTTGATTTCTTCCCCGCTCTCATGTGTATATATATGTAATGTATGTGTGTGTGGATATGTGTCGTGAACTGCAGTAGTGTAGCTGTGAGTGCAAAGAGGTGGTGCGTATGTGAGAGTTGTATGGTGCTGTGTTGTGAGGTGCAGAGAGCAGAGAGTTGTGCGTGCAGAGGGCTGTGTGTGAGGAAGAGTGAATCCTTGTGCGAGTGAGAAAGGAGTTGAGGGCAGTAGCCTCTTCCTTCTCCTTGTATAAATCTCCCGAAAATTATAGTGGATTTGAGCTCTCCCGTGGACGTAGGTCACAGTGGACCGAACCACGTAAATCTGGTCTCACATTTGTGTTGCATAATTTTGCTTGTGCGATTGTTGTTCGTCAATCATTTTCCCAACAAGAATATATCTATACACACACACACGCATACACAAAAAAATATCAACTCTATGTTTGGAGAGGTATTGAATTTGAATTAGACGTAATATATAACTGTATTAAAATTTATTCACATCTATCTAAATCTAAATCCAAGATCCGAAATTCATACTCCCAAACATAACTTAAATGTTTTTGACGTTTAGTGAAAAGACACGAATCTCCATTACAAATCTTTAAAATTTCACAAATTAGGAAGTTTGATTAAAAGATACAAACTTCACCTAGAGTCTGAAAAATTCACCTCCTAAAAAACAAACCATATAATGTTTCAAAAATTAAATGTAAAAGATGATGAGTGAGATTCTTGAAACCTCAACAGGTCAATGTCTTTTTTCTCAACCTCAAGGGAGGTAAAAAGAACAATTTGGTGCCCACTTATGCGGGGTTTGGGAAAGGGGCAGACCACAATGGGTCTATAGTAGGCAAGCTTACCTTACATTTTTGTAAGAAACCTGTGACTTTTAGGTCACACAACGGCCATCTTACCGTTGCACCCATTTTACAAAATAGGATGTCAAAAAGAGGTGTGTAGGATTTTTTTGAAGTTAAGAAGAGGATCATATCTTTTTACAAAATAGGATGTCAATGTCCTTTAATCTTTCAATATTGCAGCCATGCAACTTCTCATAAATGGGGGGAAAATACCTTAGATGTTATTCACTCGCAGGAAACAACTTCATTTTGCACTTAGTTTTTCGAATATTTACAAAATTACCACCTTATTTCCTAATTTTTTAAGGTTGTACATAAGTTGGAACATATCTTTTTATATGAATTTCGGAAAACTAAAAAATAAAGTCACATTTTAAATTATTTGAAAAATAAAAATTATTTTTTAGATGCCACTTAAATGCATACGGGATCGCACTACTTATGCAACACCATTTTTTATTGAAGAAAGAGCCTACCGTGGCCCTCGTATCAGTTCTCCCTAACTAACGAACTCATGCCTAGTACTCAAGTAGGGTCTACATGTAGTCCCCACATTACTTGGCATGATTTCATTGGTCAAAGAGAAGTGATAAGAGAACATGGTCTTCCATGAACACCTAATTTTTTTTCTTAAGTTAATAAATGATGGGCGAAGGAGGATTTTGTCTGCTATCCTACTGGGGCATGTGGGCTATCAAGCCAAAATGGGAAAGATGGAGGAGAAGCATGTGGGAGGAGACATACATGGAATTGGAATCACTGAGAATGAGAATGAATGAAGGGATGAGAACAAAACCTGGCGTGCAAGGGAAGGCCGAATCATTATATTCTTCCCCACTGCTTCCTTTTTTGTCTTTGGGTTTGATGGATTCATGCGTCACACATGGAGAATCATTGGGCATGTCTCCCTCCCTCTCTTTTAAAAACTTGCCTTATTCAGATTTCACATATTAGAATGCCCCCTCACCTACCCTCCTTATGTGGAAAGTAAGAAAAGAACAGTTGGGACTTGCATCTTTATTTCATTATCAATTTTATTTGTTACACTTTTAGGGTTTATTTTCTGATTTGATTTGCTAAGGGGTTTGATATCATGTTGCACCTCTTTATGTGTTTCCTTGTTTACATTTATTAGGATTGCAGCCTATATATAAAGGCTTTATTGCGTGCTATATGAGAGCTTGTATTATCGAAATTAAGAACCCTAATCGAGTTGTTGCCTTTCCCTTTGTTTCCCTGTTTAATTTCTTGTGTTTTCTCTTTGTAATCTTTTACAGTAGGGCTGTTCAAAAATATCTTAAAACCGATTGGATCTAAAAATATTATCCGATCCTAACCGAACTGAAGATTTAGTTTACCAATTTGTTCAGTTTGGTTTCGGTTCATATATTTTACGGTTTTTGATTATCTGTTCAGTTTCAATTTTTATGTTCATGAGCTGATGGTTACCCGAACCGAACATATATATATATATTATTTATATTATACAGTACTATATAATAATTTATATAATATATCTTAAAGTTGCAAAATAGTATGCACTAAATATTTTTTGGGTGATTAATTTATATAAATAAAATGTAAATGCACACACTAAATAAAAATCCAAGCAAATTATCTAATTTTTCTTTTCAAAAAATGATAATGATTTGAAAATTGCTTCGCATCGAGAACCGAACCGAGCCATTGGTTAACCCAACCATCGGTTAACCGTAAGGTTTGGAACAGTTTCGGTTCACAATAACAAGAAACCGAAACTTTTGATTCGGTTTGGGTAACCAAACCATGAACACCCCTAGTGTATAGACTTGGGCCCAATGGGCCTTCCTTTGAATGCCAAAACAACTCACGCATGGTGGTTGGAGTTTGGTACATCAAATGTGGAGTCAATGGTTTGCAAAGTTAGATCATAAATTAACAATATATAAATTAGTGGAGAACAAAAATACAGGGACCATGAGCTGTAAAGACTTCCACAGGATAAAATTAATCTGAAAAGTAAGAAAATAAGTAAATCCATTACACATTAGCATAGCGGCAACATACAAGATAACAATTTGAGTGAATTAAATCGACAACAATGAACAGGAAAGCTTTTTTCTTGCATGTTTGCTGAAAAGGTTATCCTGGGGAAAAAAATTTAAAGAATCACAGGTTGGGGAATGAATAGATGGATTTGACCTTATGATACAGTAGAGCATAGACCTCTTTCACCTATTCCTAGTCACTCTAGTTACTCAATAAGTATGCTTTCTTAGGACCATTCTCTACGATATCTTGAAGGCATTAATAACATAACACAGACACTTAGAACTAATAAAAATCTCAAGTTCATTACGATACAACATGCATAAACACTGTGCACCAAATAACATGCTAACCTGCAACTTTGAAGTTACAATCACCAACTTCGAACAGATTTAAATTCCCAAATCCCAACGTAAAAGCCGAGGTAAAGAATGAAGCTGATGCGTGCTTGGATGCTCAAATGTAGAGGTCAGCAATGCCAAATGAAGAGAGCAGTCATGTATAATCAATTAAGACACTGAAAAACTGAATTGCCTCCTCCCACTTTACAGCCTTCACCCAATTGTGCTCCTGCAGTCCGGGAGTAGCCAAGTACAAGAAAAAGAAGAACAAGCAGAACCACCAGATGACAGGCTGTTAGGCAAACATTTCCAGTGGAAATGATGATATTTCTCAAAAAGGAGCAGCCTCTTCAAGTAGCTCTTGAAAGTGCTAAAAGTCCTGGGGAAGAATTGAACTGTTGATAAGAACACTAAACACAATATATGAAACAAAAGAAGGGAACAAAAACACATTTTGATCATAAAGAGGTAATTATGAACCTGCACAAGGAATGGCTGATATTGACTCTGTTCCCTCTCTGAAACAATAAAATCATTAGAGCCAACCAGCCTCTATCATCTCATCCTAGTTTCACATGAGAAGCTTCACACACTGATCAGAGCAGCAGCTTCTTCGGATGCAGCAGGAAAAAATCTTTCTAATAAAACCAGTGGCGATGCCAGCACAGCCTTTGCTAATGCAGCTTCAACCAACAGAGGTGAAATGGTTAGGCAAACAATTCCAAATCAAGTGTTGTTCAGCATGATTGAGTCATCAGATGATTCATCTGAATAACTTCACATGAAAAAGTTCCTCTTATACAGAACATGCCTCTGAAAGCCCCCATGCAAGTTCGAACGCCCAGGGGAGGGCTGGAAATGTGTTGCAGCCGGCAAACAACCTTCTCAAAGACAGTTCCCAGCTGGCGAACTGATTAAACATTCAGAGAGCTTCAAACAGTTCTCTGACACACATTGTAAATTGTAAGGTCAATAACTAAATTAAGTGTACTCCAGAATGAAAAAGAAAATGTCATAAAATCTAAAATCATGTGAAAAGAAATAACAGAACAGCTTCGTAGTCGGTCTGCATTGCAAGAAAGGCAGTCAGGAGTAAGAATAAAAGAAAATAATGTGTTGCAAAATTAATGAAAAGGATGCCAGCTAAAAGTCAAACGAAAGAAATGAAAAAATCAAATGAAGGTCAGAAATTGAATGGGGAAGGATTGTGACAAAAGAAGCCAAAGCAAGAAATATCAAAATCCACTTGTCTTTTATCAGCTTTTTTTCCTTTACAAATGCATAGCAGGAAATCCTAAAAGAGGCTAATCCAACATTGTTTAAGTGTGCCTCAAATTTGGATTGTTTTGTGGCTGCATTGCAGGTGCTAGCATGACCAAATGACCTACAGTTGGACATTGGTAGTACAATAAGAACAGAGAACAGATATTGAGTGTATGGTGCAGACTAGTTGATCGTTTTGGCAGGATTCACTTTCCTTTTTTCATTCCAAAGTTTCATGTTTTGACCTATAATTCTCTTCGGCTTGGTTTCATCTCTTGAGTAGGCTTGTGCTAGGAGAATAAGCATGCCCTGGTCCATCAGCGAAAGTTAGAAAGCCAGTACATGTCTAAATCCCTCAATAACAAACTTTTTCTTAAGCAGCCTTTATATTGGCTTAAGATGGTTGAAGGGTCAAGTTTGGATCAACACATTAATGCCTTTAATCAAATTATAAGTGATTTGATAAGGGTTGATGTGACGTTTGATGAGGATGATTAGGCTTTGATGCTGTTAAATTCTTTACCCTCGACTCATACCTACGAAAATCTTGTGACTACTCTTACATGAGGAAAAAAAACTCTTGATCTGGAAGAAGTAACAAGTGTCTTATTAAATTTTCATCAAAGGTTAAAGATATGTGATGAAGGAGAAGGACTTGTAGTAAAGAGTAGCAATGAGCGAGGCAAGGGAAAGTGTTAGTCTTATGTATAGAAAGTGTTTCAAATTGAAACGCCTTTCACTCATCCCACATTGAAGAATAGAGAAAATTTGTAGTCACAAAATACACTTGGCATCCTCTAGTGGTGGGCTAGAGTTAGTCCCACTTGTTCTGTTTTTTATCATTGTAATTTATGACATCCTATAAATACCCTACCATAGCAGTTCTTCATTTCCTATTAACTAGTTCTTCTATTCTGTTTTCTTGCTGTATTTTCAGGTGTCCTATAAATACCCTACACCTAGCAGCTGAGTTTACCACAAAGCAGTTCTTCGTCCCCCTTCTATCATCTTCCTTCACTGAGGGTAACTAGAATTCAAAGCACCAAATCTCAGTTCTTGTGAATGCATAGATCCCAAGCTCACTGACTATTCCTCGAGGTTATGTGTGTAGTGATTACTTGCATCGGTTTCTCTGTTGGTGCATATTTGACTTAAGGGACAATGGACCTTCCACGCCTTTATATCAATTGATAAATATTTCTGTACTATTTTGGTTGTTGTACTTACAAATTTTTCAACCGATTTTATTGTTGAGTCCTTTGATGGGACTAACTGCAAGCTCTGGAAAATGAAAAAAATTTTTACTGTGAAAATGGTTGTAGTAGTATGTTCTAAACATTCCTCGGCCTCAACCAGAAGCGGACAATAAGAATGTACTATTGAAACTGACAATGACAATGAAAAGTTTAAGAATTATATTCTTAGCACTACATTAAATGAATTTTATGATGTCTACCACAAGTATGGCAGTGTGATGGAGGACTGCCTTCAAAATTTGGGCCGCCTATTCAGCAAATTTATTTTTGGCATAAATTTAGGACAATATGCATGCATTAAATCCTTGTTTGTGTTGTGTCCATTTCTGTTATGTTGGGGTTAATTTGTAGAGTTGAGACAATTATCAGATTTCAGACATGTTCTCCTCTCTCTCTCTCTCTCTCTCTCTCTCTCGTGCAGCCCTCTCTGTCTTCTCCTTCTTCCTTCTTCCTTCTTCCTTCTTCTTTCTCCTCCCTTCTTCTCTTCTCCAATTTCTCTTTCTCTCACATAATCCTCTCCCCATGTTTCTGTTGCTGTTCTGTCATACGTCAATTTGCCATCAGTACCACTTCAATACAAATCCACAATCTTCCACTGCACACTCCTCACAAACCAAAACAAAGTTACTGTCACTTCCATTCAGCTCTGTTGCTGCCAAAATTGTTGCAAGCCAGAGAATTTCAACAAGTTACACATAGCACTCAAGGAAAATTGCAAAATCGGGGTATTGATCCTCATCTTTCACGAGAAAATTACAATTTCGCTTTCAAACTCCACATTGCTCAAACATTCTTCAAACACCTCCACCACCAGAAAGACCTTTCCCTGAAATTTCCTTGCCATCTGACCATGAATGTGGTCCCATGTGCCAACTGAAATTTTCCCAGCTGCCACCTCAATAATTTTTTTTCATGTAGCCGGAGTTACTTTGATGCACTGCCACCAGGCTCCTCATCCCTTAATCCACCAGCAGGCGAAAAACCATAACCGGAGGCTCTCGTGCCAAACACCCCAGCGATGCGCATGTGAAGAACTGCCAACACCTTCTGCAACTTCCTGAACTGCAAGAAATTGAATCTACCCACAATAAATTGGATTCATGCACAATGTTTTGCAGCTAACCTGAAGAAATTCAACTGCTATAGCTTTTTACATATTTTGGGAGAGATTCAGTTCTGCCAGCACCATATTCTGACATTATTTCTGGATTTCGTGAGTTTGTTTGCGAGAGCTTGAGGACTTGGAAAAATTTGAGAAAATTGCATGACTAAGCCGAGATTAATTGCAAGTTGTGATTAGAGTTTTTGGTGAAACAAAATTCTCCCATTCATATTGATTAATGTTTAAATGATTAGGGAAATTAGCAATTTGTACAATTTCAAGTTTCTTGCATCCATCTTAATAACAGACAATAAAAATAAAAAATAAAAAACAGCTGCCTTTTTTCATATGAATTCCTTTGGTTCATTAGTTGCTTGAACACTTGTTCACACCCATAGTCCCTTGTTGTCATACTATATTGGGCCTTGTCAACTCATTTGCATTGTCTTCAATAGCCTAATGTGTGTGCATTGTAGTAATTTTAGGATCCACATCACTTGGTGTTTTAGTCTCCCCAGCATCATTGTACCACATTGCGTTATCCATGGCCACTAAAAACACCAATGAAACCATCCCCGCCAATCCTGCACCAATTGATTCCCAGTTTTTGTTTATCCAATTAGACACTCTCTAGGACTATGGGGACCAGAAATTTGAGTATCTCAACGAACAATTCACACAAATTATAAAGTTGTTGGGTAAACGCCCAGTAATAGAAGGCCTAGACAGCCAATTAGGCAAGTGGGTCCCCGTATTCAATAATGTCAGACCAGGGCATTCTTCCCACCCCAGGAGTTCCTATAGCTCCCAAAAGGATGAGTTAGGCCCCTAGACCACCTAGCAGACCAGTTCAGCCTCTCCAACCTCAAGTTAACCTAAAACTAAAGTTTGAGGAGGCAGATTTGATGGGAGTGACACTGCGGAGTAAATCTCTTACACTCACCTAGGCATGATGAATTAGGAGAATCACTAAGGATCAAGGTAGATGTGGATACTTATGTTAGCAAACCATATTTAAATACCTTCTTAGATTGAGGAGAAATGGGGGACTACTTTGAGTGGTACTATTACAATATGAAAAGTGAGGACAAAGTTCAGTTTGACAAAAAGAAATTTGTAGGACCAACCAAGAAGTATTGGCAAACTGTTTAGCTAAACCCCCATCAGTTAGATGAACCTCTTAGTAACCAATGGAAAGGAATGAGACAAAGGTTGAAAAACAAGTACCTCCCTCCTTCCTATGAGAAAGAACTGTTTAGCTCTTCAACCATCTACAAACCACCACTGTAGCTATATGGAAAAATTAGACAAGCCTTTGCTTAAGAGTGGTATTGTCGAGGTCAAATACCACACAGCCCAGGTTCATTAATGGTCTCAAGAAGTTATGAGAGAGGTCAAATTGTATTCACCTGAATCTCTAGAGGTGGGTTATCAAAAAGCTATTTCCATCAAGAAGCACCTCAAGATTCCTAGAAGGTCTCTAGCTCATGTGAGTGAGTCTCATCAATTCAGATAATTTCCTCATTCTAGGTCTATCATTCCCTAATCTACCCCAGAGAGTACTGACAGCTAGAGTCCCATCTTGTCACTCATTTTAGTGGGTCTAGCATTCCTCAAGCTGGTAGCTCATCTATGCAAAGTCATCGCCAGCACGCTAGAGGTCACATAGTTGCTCATAAACCACAACAAGCCTTTGCTTTGAAGTGAGATTAGTAACATGCCTGTTTTTGAGGATCAAATGTTCCTGAATTCTTGGGAGATAAGGTTGAGTTAGTAGATGATTGTTGTTGTAAAGGTAGAGATGGAAGAGAGAAGAAGAAAAGAAGAAGAAAGTAACAGAAAGGAGGAGGCAGCAGTATCCTAGAGAGTGACATAAAGCTCCAGGTCTGCCCTCTTATATATTAATAAAAATAAAATTCTTAAGGACAAAACACCCACACAACCTAACAGCAGAAATAACCTAGTCTCTTCTAACAACCAACCCCAGCTTGTTACAACCATTAGACAAGGCAGGCTTAAATAAAGGCTTTTTGTAAACATCGCCTAACTGATCCACAGATTTGACAAAAGGAGTCCTCATGACCTTCTTCAATACAGCATCCCTCACAAAATGACAATCAACTTCAATGTGCTTTGTCCTTTCATAGAATACTGGATTGCTAGCGATATAAATGGCAGCTTGATTATCACAAAACATATCCATTGGTTTTTTACCAAAAACCCCATCTCTGACATAAGAAATTTTAGCCACATAAGCAAGCTCACAGTATGATCCATAGCTCGGTATTCAACTACATTACATCTTGTGGTTAGTAGGAGATCCTTCACAATGTGAGTAACTAGAGTTTGAAGCTCCAACAGCTCGGTTCTTGTGAGTGCATGCATCCCAAGCTTACTGAAACTCATGAGCACAGTGACTACTTGTCTTGAGATTATTTTCTTCATAGGCATGAATTTGACTCTTAAGGACATCCCAAGCTTACTGAGACTCATGAGCACAGTGACTACTTGTATTGAGATTATTTTCTTCATAGGCATGAATTTGACTCTTAAGGACAATAGTGTCCTTCCACACCTCAATATCAATTGGTAAGTATTTCTTTATTATTTTTATTGTTGTAGTCATAATTTTTTTTTCCAGCAGGAAGAAGATTGAAAATTTAAAGAAAACCATAAAAGAGAAAGATAAAGAAGAAAAAAAAGGCAGCTGCTAGTATATATAGGTTTTTTATAAAGCGATGATCATGAAGTGCAAGAGAAAGGGCAGAACTTGAAAGATGCATGGTTGCAGATTTGGATTGCTTCTGCATGCATGTTCAAAGATGTGATGGTTTGATGGCTATGAAGAGGGTGAAATGCCAATGAAGATGGCAAATGATGAAGAAAAAGTCGTGGGGATTGGTAGTGTGAAGACTAGGCTGCATGATGGTAGTTTGAAGACTTCGAGTAAGGTAAGGCACATGCCAAGATTTGGAAAGGATTCATTTTTTAGGGAAGCATTGATGAGTTGGTTATGGGTAAGAAGAAGAAGAAGCAAAGCAGGAATCTGTGGGAGGGAGAGAGAGAGAGAGAGGGAAACTGTACAGCAATTTTGGTTTCAAAATGATAACTGTACAATAACTTACATTTCCAGCACTTGTACCACTACTACTAACACATGTTTACGAAAAAATCCCAATAAAACAAGGAATTAGAAAATAACACAAAAGTACTTAAATTACACAAAATTAACCTAAATTAACTAAACTTCTAAAATAACCAGAAATATCGCAACCTAAAATAGAAGTACTAGCTACCAAATAAACATCCAAAGTTCTCCATTGGTGGTTCTCCATCACAGGGTAGTAAGGGGATCAACACCAAGGCAAGAGTGAAGGATTTATTAAGCTTCACACTGGCAAAAGTAATCAAGCCATGGTAGATATTTGTTGAAATGCGGCTCAAATTTGGATTGTTTTATGGATTGTAATGTATGCTTTTGAGTGTATGGGGGTCTGGAATTGATTGTACATTTTATCTATAATTAATGATTGTCATTAAGTTTTTTTTATTGATTAGTACATTGTTCAGCAGAGTGGGCCAAGGCTGACCCACATAATTGTTTGTGTTTTGCTTTTTTTCCATAACAAAGCAGAACCAAGATAGACTAAGGAAATGACAAGGCAGGTGTCATTTTCCTCATTGCAAGAAGATAACAAACAAACAAAATAGAAGCAAATTATTCAAACAATATCACAAACAAACTGAAAGAAAGCAAATAATTCAAACGAAAAATCAGCCAATCTAGCAATTCAATGTTTTTGACCAGTAATCATTGATTATCACTAAATGAGTGTGGGAAAAGCAGATAAATCAATCTGAAGTAAGCCAGTATATCAGAATTCAGTTCACCAGCATGGTGAGCTGAGACTTGAATAGAAAAACATTGCAAGTCCTAAACATGCCATCTAGGAATGGAATAAGAATCTACGCCTTGGAACATTTTACATAGAACCCTTGCTACCGTCTTATTGTTCAACACCTTAAACTAGCTAAAGAAACTATGGACATGGAATATTAAGTAGACAGTACCATAACAAAACATTTATTTGAAATCTGAACATCAAACAGGCAGTCTAATCCTTCAAATAATGAAAATTAGCAACCAGGCATCATCCAATTAATGTAAACTTCTTAAGAAAATCAGAAAATGTCAATTACTGATTCCTAGGTCAGAAATCAATTACAATTAGATCTACATAAGACAGAATAGATTATTGAAGACTGAACATGTAACACAGTAAAAATATAACATTAGAAAAAAAAAATGGTCATACTGGGTAAAAACAGAAAGCAGAGAGGATATTAAACTCCATAATAGTAAGTGATACTGGAAGGTTATTTGCAATTTGCATGTGTAACTAGAATAATGGTTTTAAGATCTGAAACAAGACAAATAAGAACATGTGATATTGTGGTGCACATAGAAGGAGAGAGAGAAGTGGGGAGGGAGGGAGCACAGAGGAAGGGATCAACCTGGCCATTTAATTCAAATCTATCTACCGCATTCAGAGCCCAAGAGAGTCCTCCCCAAGGACACCAACAAGATCCAACTGCCTTGCTAAGCAAGCTAAACATTCATAAATCAGTTCTGACCGAGGATGTGATTTGTCCCTAACAATAAACTCATAAACAATGCCATCCACTTCAATTAAGCTACAACCAGGAGTCTTCTCTACTCCCCTCTCCCTCATCATTTTCCTTACCTTTCCAGCCTCCTTCCACATTTCTGCCTCACCATACATACTTGCGAGCAAAACATAAATTCCACTATCATGAGGATCTAACTCAAGAAGTTTTGAAGCTGCTCTTTCTCCCATTACAACGTTTCCATGAATTCGGCAAGCAAAAAATAATGCACCCCAGACCACAGCATCTGCCTCCATTGGCATATGCTTAATAAGCTCTTCTGCCTCTTCCAATAAACCAGCCCGACCTAAGAGGTCCACCATGCAAGAGTAGTGTTTAAGCTTTGGAGAAAGGTTGAATTTGAAGTTCATTTGGGCAAAATACTTGCGGCCTTCATCAACCAAGCCTCCATGACAACAAGCTGATAAGACCCCAAGATAGGTGACTTCATCTGGCATCAAACCAATATTGATCATATCTATAAAGTGGGATATAGCATCGTGGGCATTACCATGCAGTGCTAAACCGCAAATTAATGCAGTCCAAGTTAAAGAATTCTTTCCAGGGATATCTCGAAAAATCTTGATAGCCTTTGTGATGTTCCCGCACTTGGCATACATGTCAACAAGAGCAGTGCCAAGGGCAACATTAAGAGAAAGTTTGTGCCTTTCAATGTAATGATGAATCCATATTCCTATATCAAGTGCACCAAGCTGTGAGCAAGCTGATAGGCAGCTAACCATTGTCACCTCATCAGGCTTCACATTCTTGGCTTGCATATCGTGAAACAAAGCCAAGGCTTCCTTCCCACGCTTAGCTTGGACAAAACCGCCGATCATAGCATTCCAAGGTACAACATCTCTCTCTGGCATCTCATCAAAGAGCATTTGAGCAATATCCAAAAACCCAGATTTTGCATACCCGACAATCATTGTAGTCCATGAGACAACAGTTCTATTAGTCATATTATCAAATAATACTTGTGCTGCCTCCAAATTACCACACTTCACATACATGTCCATAAGTGCATTAACAAGCGGAATTGTCAATTTCAACCCATTTTCTTCAATGTGACGATGGAATTCCTTCCCATGGCTTAAATCCTCCAATTGCGCACAAGCGGAAACCACCCCTATCATAGTAACCTCATCCGGCTGGATTCCTTGCAACTCCATTTCTTGATAAAGCTTTAGTGCCTCGCATGCCCATCCACTTCGAACATACCCATTAATCATAGAATTCCAAGAAACCAAATCTCTCACACAACTTCCATCAAACACCTCACGTGCTGCTGCTAGTTCTCTGCACGAAACCAGCATATGGATCACCGCATTATGCACAAATACATCCGAATCAAGACCCAACTGCAACACATGCCCAAGAATCTCACGACCCATGTGATTCAACAACAAACGAGCGCAAGCCTTAAACAACAAAGGGTAAGTGTAATTATCAGGCCGCGACCCACCACTCTGCAACATTTTCTTATACAACAAAACGGATTTTTCCGGGTTCTCGCTTTCCGAATACCCTCTGATTGCTACGTTCCAAGAGAAAACATTTGGGCTTTGAGTGTTAACCAAAATGTGGCGGCAATACTCGAGATCAGCCGATTCCGAAATCGCACAAAAGGCAATGAGGCGGCTGGAGGCGAACCCAACGGAGACTAAACCGGTTAGGACCATCTGGGCTTGGATTTGCTTCAGTTGGGCGATGGATTTGCATTTTTCCAAGAGAGAGAGCAGAGGGTTTGTGAGAACGAAGGTGTGACTTGTGTTCCAATTGGTGGGTTTTGCTCTGTGGGGCAAGAGGCTGCGAGTGTGAAGGGAAGAAAATGAGGTGTTTGAGGAAGGAGGAGGCCCTGGTGGAAGCAAACGCAGAGATCTCCGGTTCGCAACCAGCAGAAATACCATCAGATTTTTCCTTCTGTGCGTCTTCTTCCCCCCTGGTGGCGGGAAAGGATTTTTTTTAAATCAACCAGACAACGATGATTACTCTTTAACATGAGATGAGATTTAGTGAAAACTCTTAGAGAACCTCCTCTCAGTTTATTATGGATCGATTATGAGTCAAACTAAAAACCAAACAGAACCTTGTGGTTTTCAGTATTCTCAAATCGAATCAAAACCGAACCAAATTTATTATCTTCTAGAGAACTGAAAATTCAACGGTTCCATTACAATTTTTTAATTTTTAACCTATTTTTTTAAATATTCAACAATTGTTTTTCATTTATAGGGCATTTTAATTTCTAAATATTAAATGGATCATGTATTAACATACTAATTAATTAATTATTTTAATTTATATATAATTTAAATTTAAATTGATTTTTTCAATTTTTTCGGTTCGGTTATATTTTGGAAACCAAAATCGAATACCAAACCGCTTGTGATTTCGGTAATTTTTGTACACCCTCAACCTCAAGTTTAATTTTATTAAAAAAATAAATCTTACAATCGTTAGTCAACCATATGTATATGTAAAAAAAAATTAATTTTAGCCATAATAAAATGATATTTTTAAAATGACATATTTAATAAATTAAATTTGAAAAATTAGTCAAAAAATGTCTTGAAAATGAGCTAAGTAACTCAAATACCTAATTGACCCTTAAATTAACTTATCTATCTAGTCTAAATGCTTTAAATTAACTAATTAACATTTAAAAAAAATCTACAATTATTTTCAATTTTTAAAAAATATATGAAAAATAAAAATTACTAATAAGTCATAAAAATATCTAGCAATTAAAATACCATAAAATGTTTATTAGATGTAATTTTCATAAAAATTAATGACTAAACACATCATAAAACAAATAAAACATTGTTTAACATTTTTAAATTCAAGTAACTATCAAATATAGTGTAAAAAAAAGATAAAATAAAATTTCAAAAATTCATTCTTTATAAATTAAAATTATAAACTGGAATGTTAATTATTCTCTATGCAAAATATGAATGTTAAATGTATAAATAAAACTCAAATTTATATTAGTTGGTTGACAATCGTTCGAGACAATTCACCTAACTATTCCTAATTTTATTCAAATTGTTTTGTTATTAAATTTGGTATTCAATTAAACTCAAAAAGCAAACCTCAATTCGACCAATTGTCCAATCCAAATCAATTTTTTAAAACTATATTTTATTTTTTAAATCTCTAATTAGTCATTTAATTTTCATGAAATGCATATTGCAAATATCTTGTAATAATATAATTATTTAAGTATTTTTTTTCTGGATTTATTGTATTATTTATTTATTTTCATAATTTTTATACTTTAATTTTGTTGTCATGCTTATGTAAACTAATTTTCCTCACCTAGTCGTTAGATGTTCAATTCACTTATAATTATAATTTTTAAGATATTTTGTAATTAACTTACCAACTTTACCAACTTAATTTATTAAATTAATGTCATTTTCTTAATTTATCTTATCAAAATTGTGTGGAAGGGTAAAGTTGTAACGCCCCAATTTGGGTCTATAGCATTGCGTCTCTCCTCGAATTCACATGTCAAATACATATTCATGCTTTCGAATACTAACTCGCTTTCAATCATCATTTTTTATTTAGGTTTTATTTTGTTGCCTTCTCATTTTTTTTACTTTTTAGTTTTTATATTTTTTTTCAAAATGTGCCCATATATATAATTAAGGAGAATGGTGGCAAGGAAACATTATGAAAACTATTTGTGGACATTCCATAGAGGGAAAACTATCAATTTACATCAAGAAGGGGGGAGGGGGGGGGGGAATCCAATCTAATTAAGTTGAGAATTTCAAAAATAAATCTCAAAGAATATAATAATTTTGCAATTTTATTGCAAAGACATTGAATCTCAACCCATTTTTTTTTTAATTTAGAAGTGTCAAATTGTTGCAGTGAGCTAGTTCAAATGTTCAATACAGAAAGATTTAAATGATTTTAAACATAACTTTAGTTATGTGTTTAGGTAAAAAAATTATATTAGGGATGGAAATAACAGATTAACCATCCACAAATCTACCACTTCATTGAGCTAAATAAGGATTGTAATTTCCTCCCCCCAATAATCCACCTAATCTGTTTTGCCAGATCTATATTGGAGTGAAGGATTTTGAGCCTTCAATTTAGACTACTGTTTACTTCCAAATCCACACTAACACAGACCCAAATCTCAAAATTCATCCTCCCATACAATACCCAAGATAATATCTAAAATTTCCCCACATTATTTACAATGCAAAAATGATCCCACCTTCATTAATTTTTACAAATTGTAAAGGGGAAAAAAATTTGTTAGCCCCTCATCTTTCCTAAAATCCTTCCTCTCACACTCATAATTTTTAGGCCATCCTTGCTTCACCCTTAGAGAGAAGTATAACTGAAAATAGCAGCAGTAGAAAGAAGCCCTTCAAAGTAATAAATCTCTCTCACCCTATGTTTGGAAGAAGTCTTGGATTTAACTTTGTGCCAATTTGGATAAAATGTAATAAAATATTACATTAAAATTTATCTAAAGTCATTCAAATTCAAATCCAAGACCAGAAATCCATCCTCCCAAAAACACATCAATACAAAATATGACACCCAATGTGACAAAACAGAAGTCATTCACAGCCAACAGAAACCAACCAAACCCCAACCCTGCAGCCACTGAAGGATCAGAAATTCTAGTCCTCGTGGCCTCCTACAGCATCAAGTGATAAAAACGAAGTACATCCGCATACAAAGAAAATTTGTAGGGCTAACATTGAGAAGACCAAAAAGGACGAACATACTTGTGGATTAATAGGGCACAACTGCAACCTCTTTTAATAATCATATTGATGGGAACAAAAATGCTTCAATTGGGAATAAATGATTTGGAGATAAACCCCCACAATAACAACAATCGATAACAATTATGTTCGGGAGAAAAAAAACTCCCCTCTAGACTAAGTTATTCAATGGAAGTAAAATTTGCTCTGAATAAATTCTTAATTAAAAATGGAAAAGCAAAAAGATTTTCATCACCATCCACGGTAAAGGGGTTGAAGGCTCAATATAGTGTCAATTAAGCCCCACCAGAACCGTACTTCTTTCCAAAAACAATCACCTGAAGCTTGTCGTAACCGGCGAGCACACCAGCACCGGCAACTGCACGGAGGATGTTTGCACCAGCACCCTTAAAGAGAGATTTGGCACCTTCTTTCTTAAGGATCTGAGAGAACGCATCGAGTGAGCTCTTGTACTTGACAGCTTCTCCGGACGTCATCATCATCCTTCTGCGAACGGTATCAATGGGGTAGGAGGCGAGTCCAGCACCATTTGTAATAACCCAACCAAGAGCAAAGCTAGCGAAGAAACTATCCTGAAATCACCAAAAAAACACACGGGCATTAGATAACCATTTGACCATGTGTGGTATGCCACAAAATCTAACACCATTTTTGTAAAGTAAAAAATGGCGAGGAGGCTAAAAGCCACCTTCTAATAAGTATAATGCATAAAAGCTGCCACTGCTTGATGTCACAAATAATGTCAGAATATCAGATGCGCTACAATTGAGACTTAAGACATAATGCAAGGATAACTAAAAACAAAATCTTATATCAACATTAACCGAGTAAAAAATGAAGTGCACCCACAAAACAAATCAACTAACCTGCAACTTTCCAGTCAGGATCACGGGTTTCAAAGAATCATACATGCCAAAATATAAACCACGGTACACAATGATACCAACACATGAAATGTTGAATCCACGGTAAAGCCCAGCAATACCATCTGTCTGGAGAGTCTTCCTATAGACATCAACCAAACCATTGAATTGCCTCTCACCTCCCTTCTTCGCAGCCTTTGCATCATTAGCAAGACGGGTTCTTGCATAATCCAAGGAATAGACAAAAAGCAGGGAAGAAGCACCAGCAGCCCCACCAGATGCCAAATTACCAGCGAACCATTTCCAGTAGCCATCCCGGTCTTTCTTGAAGTTAAATAGCCTCTTAAAGTAATCCTTGAATGCAAAGTTCAATGCCTGGAGAAAAATCAGATCATAATAAGAACACTTCATGGAATATGAAGGGGGGCAAAATTTCATAATTCATATCAAATAACAAACCTGAGTGGGGAAGTAACGAATGACATTAGCTGTGTTCCCTCTCCACAATGCTACAATTCCTTCATCTTTCATTGTTCTGCTGAAACAATCTCCAATACCCTTGTAGGGTTCAGACAAACGACCAGTTTTAATCATTTCATCCTGGTTTTGGATCAAAAGTTTGACACGCTCAATGGGAGCAGCAGCTGTTTTGGACACAGCAGCAGAAACACCACCCATAAGAAAATCAATGGCAAATCCAGCAAATCCTTTCTCTGAAGGAGCTTGGACAAACACAGGCGAAACAGCTGGGGCAACTGATGACAAATCACAGGAAGCTTGACATGCCGAGGGCATGGGATACTGCAATCCTGCATTAGCATAATTCCCATATGCAAAACGTCTCTGGTAAGTAGAAGACCTTTGGAAGCCCCCATAACGTATTTGAGTGTCCTGCGACAGGCTAGAATTGAGGTGGAGCTGGCCAGCTACCTTCTGCATGACATTTGGGTGCTGTTGCCGATCAGCCATCGTGTCTTCTAAACCAAAACTCCTGCAAACAGAATCCAAGCCCTAGTCAGCGAATGCCTGTTAAATTGAACCCAATCGTATCACAAGAAATTAAAAATAACCAAACAAATATGCTCAAATAATGCCAAACACCTCGATCATAAAAGTAAAACCAACTACAGAACTGTTTGGGGGCTGACAAACAGAAAGCACACTCAAACACAACCAACAAAAAATATTCTTAGTTCATCATCACTATTGGTAAAACCCAAGTAGAAACAACATATTTTCCTTTCAACTGTCCAGTCCAAATGAACTTAGGAGATTCATGTAGATGCTGTGTTAAATTCAACATTGCAAGGCCTTCCTTCTTCCCATCCATTCCGGGTCAATCAGATAGTTGTATAGGTTATAGTTTCTAAAGATGAAACTGCTCCTTTAGTTAACAACTAGGAAAGAGCCCACGCTCAAGGAAAATTGAAGCCAAAACATATATGCAAGTTGATCAAATAAGAAAATAAAAATCTAACCCAAACCCGCCCGATCAAGTGAATGAACATAGGGTGGCATGCGGCAGCCCCGGAAGGAAGCAAAAACAGGCTTTAATATATGCTATATATTATCTGCATTTCTACATATACTAATAACAGTAAGAAAAAAATAACATTGGTAACACAAACGTATCAAGATCAAAACTTTGAAAAAGTAAAAATATAAAAAACAGCTTCTCCACAACTAAAAAGGCCCAATTTGAGATTGGAACAGGTTAGACCCATGACATTATCCCAGTTCCTAGGACTAGGAGTTGTGTTGTCCTAAACTTGGTCACCAATAACCATTAATCGTCCAATACCACCAGCAAGTTGGGCTGTTGGCTTGCCCTATTTGATATCCATGCAAGGCATGAAATAATACCAGATCTTTGGAGTTCAAAGTTAGTTCTAAACTTGGTCACTGGCCACCATAAAAGCCAGCAAATTAGGCTTTTGGCTTGCCGTCCAAAATACCAGGACTCAAAACTACTTACCAATCCTAACCAACATCGGAACTGGGAATAATAGCCAACTATGTAATATCAACAGTATTAATAAAAAAAATATCAGTTGTGAAAAAATAAAAAATAAAATTAAAAAAAGCCATTGCAGATGTGCAACCTTTCCAAAATGAGAAATTAACCAAATAGCGAGTGCATCATTTCCAATTATAATAAAGACTGCAACAATAGTCTGCAGAAAAAGAAGGTGACTTCCAAATCCTATGGTGAGGAACTGTTCCCTTTTAAGTATTTTTTCTAAAAGTAGGGAACACAAAAAACAGTGAGAACCATTATGCACCCAGCTCTTTACAAGTCAAACAAAATAAAAACTAAAAGGCAAAAATAGCATTGAAAATTGAAAACTAAAAAAAACAAATAATAAGTGAAAAACAGGCATATTACAACAGTAACATTAACATGTTACTCGGTCCAGGATCCAAACAGACCTTCCATGAGAAACACAGAAGAATCCATCTTAGTATCATTGAGCCAAACACTATTTTCCACTGAATCCCAACCAATAAGGATTCATAGTTACAACAGATGTATTATATACAGATTATTATGACTGATTTTGAGAACAGTAAACTGTTACAAAAGACAACATCAAACAAAAAAGAACTCAATTAAATTCACCAATAAATGCTATGACTGGTTTGTCATAGACTCACAAATCATGACCAATACCAACAGGCGAAGAAAACAAACGAAACGAGAGAAAAAAAAGGGTCTACATCGTACAATGTGCTCTTCACTCTAATCTAAGATTCTACAGCCAGACCCATCATTACACAAACCACATAGAAACAGATCCATCTAAAACTAACCTCAAAAGCAAATCCAGAGGCTCTATCAGAAAAAGCAAGAACAGATCTAAGGAACAATGGAGTCAGATCAAACAGAAAAGACAGAGATCTAAAGGCAGTATTAAACCACACTTAATAAAAGATGTAAGAACATCTCGCGTTTCTCGCCACAACAGATGCGAAATTTCTGCAACAAACAATTTAAAAGAACCAAAAAAAAAAAAGAACTTTGGCGGAAACAGATCGTCCACACACGCAAAACAGATCAAATCAGAGAGAGAGAGAGAGAGAGAGAGAGAGAGAGAGAGAGAGAGGACCTGCAAGTGGACCGCCTCGGCTTGCGGTGGTGCAGAGGGCGGAGAGAGGAAGGAGGGAGCGATGGGTTTGTAGGGCGGAGAATGGAGGAAGAATGGTTGAGATAATTTATAGGAGGAGAGCCAGTGTGTTACTGTGCTTCGCGGGCTACTGTTCAACGGTACACCTGATTTGGCCACCGTTAATTGGTTAGACGTGACTTGATTCATAAATGTCGACGGGGACTTTTCCATCACCAACTGGCGTCTTGAACATAGAAGTTTCTGCCTTTTTCTTTTTTTAATATTATTTTATGAGGTCGGAGTTTGACAATTCGCCAATTAGGAGAGGCCGGCTGTCATTTTTTTTAGAGGCAAATAAATAAAAAGAAGAAGAAGAAAAACGTAATATTTAATCTATTTTTTAAAAAAAATTTAAGTAAAAAGTGCGTTTTGTTTTAAATATTTAGCAATATAAATAACATTTTAATATTGTAATTAATTGAATTTAGATGTTCGACATGGGAGCGTAATTAATTTAAACATGAATCGAATATTTGTACTAAATATTTGTGAGTGTAAATTAATGATTGTTTATGTGTTATTGCAACACAATTTATTATTTTATTTTGATAATGAAGTAAACATTATTACAAATATAATTAATAATATTTATGATGAATCATATATATAATCTTAAAATTTTATTTGATTATAATTTAGTATCTATACAAAATCATATATAGTCTTTACTCTGAGCATTTTCAATTTCTCCGCTACTCAAGTTTGAATATAGTTAATTCAAAAATCAAATTTTTAGAATTGAAACAACTGTCGATTTTGAAATGAGGATATAAATATTTACGCAAGTTCAGAGTCTTAACTTGAACTATTATTGAAAGTCACGTGTCCTAACATGATTGGGGGCGAGGGGTTTATTTTATCCCTCAACAAATTTTAATAGTATTTATTAGGGTTTTTTTTGGCTTTTCGCTTGTAGAATTAACGAACATATTTTATTATTCTTTTAGTGAATATTAGTTAATGTTATGAATTTAATAATGAAATTTTTTTTTGACGTGGCTTTACAAAGTCAATGAATTATTATATGATTGTGATTATTTTAATTTTTCTTTTCTATAAATTTAGACTTATCATACCTAGAATTTTTTTTTTTTATAAGTGTCATTTTGAATTAAGAATTTTGTTTAAGGAAAGGAAAAGAAAGGAAAATAAGGAGAAGTTCATTTTCCCTTGTGTATTTCTTCCCTATTAAATCATATTTGAAATAAAAATTTAATTTAATATGACTAAAAACAAAAAAAAAATTATTTAAAAATGTATAAAATTAAAATTTGTTTATAAATTTAGTATATTTTTTTATTTTATTTCTTACTTTTCTTGATAACCAAACATGAAAACCTGAATTCCTTGATATTTTCTTTTCTTTTCCCTGTATTTTTCAAATTCCAAACGAAGACTAAATATATCAAAAAATGAATTTTTTTTTCAATATGATTAAAAATTAATAAAATAAATAAATATTAATTATGTGTAAAATTGAAATTTTGATTATAGATTTGATATAATTTTATTTATTTTTTCCCTTTTCTTGATAACCAAACATGAAAATGTAGATTCTTTGATATTTTCCTTTTTCCTATATTTTTCAAATTTCAAACAGAGGCTAAATATTATCAAAAAATGAAAGTTTATTTTAATACGATTAAAAATTAAGAAAAACTAAATATTAATGGTGTGTAAAATTAAAATTTTGATTATGAATTTGGTTTATTCGTTATTTTTTTCTCTATTTTCTTGATAATCAAACATGAAAATGTGGATTCTTTGATATTTTCCTTTCCTTTTGCTTATATTTTTCTCAGTTCCAAATGGAGATTAAAGCCTCAAGTTTTCTCTCCTCGTAGTTGCATGAGCGTATTCCCATCACAATTGTGGAAAAATTAACTTTGGTAGTTGATTTTTATTTTAATTTTTATGAAATCTATTACGAGAGATAAACCGAATCTACTAGTGATTGAGCACACTAAGTGTGTGCAAATATATATATATATATATATATATATCTGCATATAAAATGTAATTTTAATGTTTTATTATTACTAAGTGAATCTAAACGGATAATCATATGATTTTTTAAAATGTATTCTTCATATGATTTTAATTGTGTACTGTGTTATATGTAAATTTTAAAGACTTATTTCGAAATATTATACCAAAGTGTAAATGTTGAAAATTGTCTAAAGTTCTTTTAATTATTGGTAAACAAGTATATGTAATATGTTTTCAATTGAAAATTTATGATTCATGTATTGCGTTACATCACTAAATGTATTATTAGTTATTTTATTAACCGGTCACTGGTACATGAATGTATTGGCTATTTCACATGCAATATGCTTGTACTTAAGTAGGGTAAAAGTGAGTTAAGGTAGCTCTCAAGTTTCGTACTCTTAAAATCGATCTACTCGAGCAGTTTGACGAGTCCGGCCAGTTTGAGTTTTATAATACTCCTTACATACCTAATTGACCTTAAATGAGTTTCTATAATTTTATTAGTTACTATACTATATATTTTATGCACATATTTAATGTATTATACATATTTTTATTATTATATAGTTAAATCGAGGTTAATCAAGTTGAGTTCGAGTTTTAAGAACTTCTACCGAGATAACATGCTCAATGATATTTTCCACTTGATCGAATTTCAATTTAAAGTATAATATATATAAACTAGAAACAAAAATAAGTGTTATGATAATAGCGATTGACCATGAATGGAAAAATAGATCCTATTAGGTGGCTCAGCAATGGAATAGGGTGAGCCTCATTCCCCACTAGCCACCAGAAACACTCAAATTTTGTCATCTTCAAAGATAATGCCTAAAACTAAAAGTCATGAGGCCAAAAATGTTGTTTTCAAATTTTTCATGTGTAGAGACCCGAAAAATATAATAATAATAATAAAATAAAAGAAATAAGGAAAAGAGAAAGATGGTTTGGGTACAGCCCAAACCGTCAATGGTTTCGTGAGGAAGCATGTCACGACCTGCTTATTTTCCACATTTTTTTTTAATAATATCATCATAAAATTCATACCACACATATCACATTTCAGTTCAGTAGGTCACAATCCACCTAGACCCGTGGGGACCAGGGATACATTAGAACATACAGCAGAAGCCCTAAACAGCAAGAAACATACAATCACATGCATCTCATCATTTCATATATCACAATATACCAAAGTTACTACAATCGTTGTACTTCCATACATACATCCCAAAAATGAAATCTAGGGACATTTCCCCAAAAATCTAATCGTCCCTACAAAACTTACCCTTTAAAAGGGCAGATACACAGCACTAGTTCAACGGGGCTTTTCCCGCTCGCCTATTAGGGGCTCTTGAAAAGTTAATAAGATTTAGGGGTGAGACACCTCTTAGTAAGGGAAATAAACTAATACTAAGTGTGGCAACATGAGTATTTAGTGTTCAACATATATCATACATAACATGTTCAGTACTGTTTATCAAATCTGGGAAAACTTATATATAAATCAAAACATGGCAAAACATACTGCATTTTCATAACATATTTCATCTCATAATAATAATAACATAAAACAATCCCAGTAGGTTAGCTGGATGTTGTCATGTATTACCCCCACATGACTGGGTTGTGTGGCCCGAAGGTAGGACCTGACAATGGTTGGCCGACCACTGCCAAGTCAAACAGGAGTTTGTATGTCCGATGGGTCTACCCAGACTGGTTCGTACACCAGGGGCGATAACAACACACTTCTTGAAAATAACCACATCAACCATCCAATCTCACACCACTCCGTACAGCAGCGTTAACACAGATATCATGATCACGAGGACCATGGGCACATAACAACGGTACCATGCAAGTGCTAGCCTAGACCAAGCCAACCAGGTTCTAATATCATATACATATACTAAAATCGTGATACATGGATAACTCATATAATTAATTATCAAATCATTCATATCATTTTTCATATATACATATATCATGAAAATCATCAGCCCGTACGCCGACAAATCACATAGCACAGCTCGTACGCTGGCAAATCTCATCCACATAGCACGGCCCGTACGCCGACAAACATATCCACATAGCACGGCCCGTACGCCGGTAAATCATATATATATATATATATATATAAATATTTCGGCTCGTACGTCGATTTTTCATCATAGAAATCCATATCATCCTCATTCCCAGAAAACAGTATTTCACAACATTTTTATACTCATGCCACACGGAACAAATTTTCCACGTATTCAACATATCACCATTTAAATAGTATTTTCCAAATATAAATCATATATATAAATATATTTATTTTTCCTAAAACCAGATGCTACATATATATATATATATATATATATATATATATATATACATGCATTTTCTCAAAATAAAACTAACTTAGTTTATCCCCTTACCTGACTCCTGCAAAGCCCCTAAGAAAATCTTCCCTGCACCCGCAGGGTTCCCAACTCAACAACCCTGGAAACGAAAACTTGCAGAATTAAAGTTCAGTATTTTTGTATGCACAATATTTTCTATAACTACCACTAAGTCAAATTCGGCTTAAAAAGTTTTACCTCAACTTATGGATGATTCCCAACGTTCCCAATCAACACCCATAGAAATGAAAACTCTGAGTATTAAACTTTAATATTTCAACGCGTATATCACTTTTTTCAACTGTCAAAAATTCAAATACTGAGTATAAAGTTTTACCTTGGATTTAGTATGAAATCCAACTTCGTTTCCCTGACGATTCGCTCCAGCAGATTTGTAGAGAACTTCACCACGAGCGTCGTCGTGGTTTCGGTTTGTCGATCCGGCGTAAAACTGGCCCGGAATCTGAGAGAGAGAGAGAGAGAGAAAGAGAGAAAGAGTCGTAGGAGAGAGAGAGGAAAGAGAGAGCGAGAGCACTTCCAAAATTAAAGCAAGCTTTTTAGAGAAGCTTGCACTATTATGTATATATATATATTAATATCATACTAACTATTAATTAAAGTAAAGCTTCTTGGAGAAATTTTTACACTTTATATATATATATACCTTTAACTTATTTATTAAATGTATATCATAATAACTTACTTTTATATATATATATATATATATATATATATATATTCCTTATCATACTATTCATTTTACTTGTTAATTTAATTATTTTATTATTATTTTTAAATTTTATTTTTCCTGGTTACTACATTCCTCCCCTCTTAAAAGAATTTCGTCCTCGAAATTGACTGTTCCCATAACTCGCAATCCTTTAACCAGGAAAAATGGTTTACTCATTTTATTACCTACCCTCACTTATGGCAGAGGAATACCGTGGTTACATTTCAAGTCTTAGGAGATTACATATATACAAAAGAAAATTTCTCGTAAAACTAAAGTACTACACTATTCAACCATTACATGTACCTGCAACAGAAAACTACTTAATTATTTACATTTATCCACTCAGACCCCTTGAAATAAATGCGGATACCTCTGCTTCATCTACTCCTCGGACTCCCAAGAAGCCTCTTCTACTGCATGATTCCTCCACAAGACTTTTACCTGAGGAATCGTCCTGTTACGTAGCTCTTGCACTTTCCTATCCAGAATTTGTACTGGTACCTCCTCACATCGCAGTGAATTACTAAACTCTAACTCATCATAACTGATGACATAAGAAAGGTCTAAGACATATTTCCTCAACATAGCAACATGGAATGCGTCCTGGATCCTGGACAACACCGGAGGTAAAGCTAGCCTATAAGCTACCGGTCCCACTTTATCTAGAATCTCAAATGGACCGATAAACCTAGGACTAAGTTTACCCTTCTTCCCAAAGCGCATAACCCCTTTCATTGGAGCTATCTTCAAAAATACGTGATCACCCACATCAAACTCTAAATTCCTGCGGCGATAGTCGGCATAACTCTTCTGTCGGCTCTGAGCTGCACTGATCCTGTCCCTGATAAGACGAACTTTATCACACGCCTGCTGAACCAGCTCTGGCCCCACTACTCACCACTCACCCACTTCATCCCAAAACAAAGGAGAATGGTATCTCCTACCGTACAGAGCCTCAAATGGTGCCATGCCAATGCTAAACTAATAACTTTTATTATACGCGAACTCTACTAATGGCATGAACTGAGTCCAACTACCCCCAAAGTCTAGTACGCATGAACGAAGCATATCCTTTAATGTATGTATCTTCCTCTTAGTCTACCCATCTGACTGAGGATGGAATGTCGTACTAAACCATAACTGAGACTCCAGAACCTCTTGCAAACTCCTTCAAAATCGTGATGTGAATTGTGGGTCTCGATTTGACACAATAGATACAGGCACCCCATGAGAACGTACTATCTTCTGAATGTAAATCTCCGCCAAACGGCTAAAGCAGTAGCTGATCTTGATAGGAATAAAACGGGCGGTCTTCGTCAACTGATCAACAATCACCCAGATGGCATTCTGGCCATGCAACGCTGTCGGCAGTCCTAACACGAAGTCCATCGATATGTGATCCCACTTCCACTCCGGGATAAATAACGGTTGCAACTGCCCTACCGGCCTCTAGTGCTCAGCTTTCACCTGCTGGCACGTTAAACACTGCACTACATACTTGGCGATCTCCCTCTTCATACCACTCCACCAGTACGACTCTCGCAGATCTCTATACATCTTCGTACTACCGGAATGAACTGTATACAAAGATCTGTGAACTTCCTCTAGAATGGTCTTCCTGATCTCAGTATCGGTAGGAACACATAATCTGGAACGGAACCGCAAAGCTCCATCATCTGCAATACTGAACTCCTCCGCCTGCCCACTTTGTACTCTGTCTATCACCTCTACTAATTCTGGATGCTCCTTCTGAGCGGCTTTAATTCTTTCCCGTAGAGTAGGTTGTACCACTAACCTGGCAATACATACTGGGAGATCACTCTCTACTAACTCTATGCCGAGTCTTTCTAGATCCATCAAGATTGGATGCTGGATCCCCATAGCCGCCAACACTGGCTCCCTAGATTTCCTACACAACGCATCAGCTACCATGTTCGCTTTCCCTGGGTGATAACTGATGGTACAATCAAAATCCTTAATCAGCTTCAACCACCTTCTCTGCCTCATATTCAGTTCCTTCTACGTGAAGAAATACTTTAAACTCTTGTGGTCGGAGAAAATCTCACATTGCTCCCCGTACAGGTAATGCCTCCAAATTTTCAACGCGTGCACCATAGAAGCTAATTCAAGATTGTGGGTAGGGTAGTTCTTTTCATATTCTTTTAACTGCCGGGATGCATACGCAACTACCCTGCCATGCCGCATCAATACACAGTCAAGTCCTTTCAAGGACGTATCACTGTAAATGGTATACCCCTCACCCCCAGACGGGATGATCAATACAGGCGCTGTGACTAACCTCTGCTTCAGCTCCTGAAAACCCTGCTCACAGCTATCATCCCACTCAAACCTGACATTCTTCCTCATCAGTCATGTCAAAGGTTTTGACAGCGCTGAGAATCCCTCAACGAAACGACGATAATAGCCTGCTAGCCCCAAGAAACTTCGAATCTCCTGAACATTTCTTGGTCTAGCCCAATTCACTACAGCCTCAATATTGCTAGGATCCACAGAAATATCGTCTCCAGATACAACATGCCCCAGGAACACGACCTTCTCAAGCCAAAATTCACATTTACTGAACTTGGCATACAACTTCTTTTCCCAAAGTGTCTACAAAACCTGCCTCAAGTTCGTCTCATGCTCCTCATAGTTCATAGAATAGACCAGTACATCATCAATAAAAACAACAACAAACTGGTCTAGGTATTGGTGGAAGACTCTATTCATCAAGTCCATAAATACTGCAAGAGCATTTGTCAAACCAAACGGCATCACCAGAAACTCGTAATGCCTGTACCTGGTCCTGAAGGCCGTCTTCGAGACGTCTTCTGCTTTCACCTTCACTTGGTGGTAGCCAGATCTGAGGTCAATCTTCGAATACACCCGTGTACCCTGGAGCTGGTCAAGCAAATCATCGATACGGGGTAGAGGATACTTGTTCTTGATTGTCACTTTATTTATCTCCCTATAGTCTATACACATCCTCATAGTCTCGTCTTTCTTTTTCACAAATAAAACTGGAGCTCCCCACAGAGATACACTAGGTCGTATGAAGCCCTTATTAAGCAAATCCTGCAATTGACTCTTCAATTCTGCTAACTCCACTGGTGCCATCCAATAAGGTACTTTAGAAATCGGCGCTATACCGAAAGGTAGATCAATGGAGAAATCTACCTCACGATCAGGTGGCAAGCCTGGTAACTCATCTGGGAAAACATCTATAAACTCCTTTACTACAGGCGTGCTAGCAAGTTTCAATTCATTCTCTGACATCTCTTTTACAACAGCCACAAACCCCTGACAACCATTCAACAGTAGTCTCCTGACCTGAATAGCTGAAATGAGCTGAGGCGGGGATTGCACACGCGACCCTACAAACTTGAATTATGCTTTCCCCGGAGGTCTGAATATCACTTCTCGTGCTCGACAATCTCTGCTGGCAAAATTGGCTGCTAACCAATCCATGCCAAATATAACATCAAACTCGTGCATGTCTAACGCTATCAGATCAACAGACAAAGTCTTCCCTTGAATGTCAACTGGGCAACCTCGAAGCACTCTACTACACCTCACTACCGACCTAGTCGGTGTAGATACCAACAATTCAACATCTAATGATCGTGTTTCAAGTTCACATAATTTAATACACCCCGAGGATACAAACGAGTGTGTAGCTCCTGAATCAAATAATGCAATAACTTTAAAAGAAAGCATAATGACCATACCTGTCACCACGTCACCTGACGCCTCAGCCTCACCCGGCGTCAGAATAAACACCTTGGCTGGAGTTATATTCCTCTGCTAGCCCCCACGTGGCGCCTGATAACCCCGATATGGTCTAGGAGCTGGAACTGCATCTGGTGGGGTAGGGCAGTCTCGTACCATATGCCCCGATCTACCGCAGCGATAGCACACCGGAGCTACATCTGGTGGGGTAGGATAATCTCGTACTATATGCCCCGATCTACCACAACGGTAGCACACCATACCACTAGCTCGACACTCCCCCTAGTGCCTCCTACCACACGTCTGACATACTAGAGGACCCTGCCCTGTCTGCACCTCGCGTCCTCCCGTCTCCTGTCTCCGCCCTCTACCATGGTTACCCCTCCTCCACTGGCCCGGTCTATGACCCTGCTGATAGCCGGTAGATGCAGATCTCTTCCTCTATCCCTGCTCCTCTGCATCAAGACGCTCACCAACCTTTGCCAAGGCCTCTCTGTCGACCAACTCAGCAAAGTTTTGGATCCGCAGCACCACCACCTGCCTAAATATACTTCGCCTCAAGCCTTTCTCAAACTGTCTCACCTTCTTCATCTCATTAGACACAATGTATGGAACAAAGCGAGAGAGCTCGATGAAACGTGCTGTATACTACTGGACGGATAGCTGTCCCTGCTTCAGACTCAAGAATTCCTCTACTTTAGCCTCCCTGACAGTAGTTGAAAAATATTTATCAAAGAACGAATCTTTAAATCGGTCCCATGTCATAGCTATCGGAGTCACCCTCTGCTGTTCCAATAGTCTCACTGTAGTCCACCACCTCTCAGCCTCTCCTGTCAATCTATAGGTGACAAAGAGGACCCTCTGTTCCTCAATACACTGCAGTACAGTCAAGATTTTCTCAGTCTCCTGCATCCAGTTCTCAACGGCTACAGGATCAACTCCGTCTGAGAACGCTGGAGGATTCATCTTCGTGAACTTCTCTATGGTGCACCCCTGGCCTGTACATGGACCACTCTGCTCCCTCAAACTTCTAGCGATCTCAGCCATAACCTGTTGAGCCACGCTACGTAATACCGCATCAGAGTCGGTCGCAACTACACCTGATGGTCCTGCTCCATCACTGTCACTCGCATGGGCACTATTTCCTTATGGATCCATCCTGGAAAATAGCAGTTGCAATTCAGTAATCCTATCCTCATAATTTACCCACCTATCATCACCACTTATCTCAACATTTCTAACTCATTTTTAATCCCCAGTCCTACATTCTAGGAACACAACCCGACAATAGCTTACTATGGTTTTCCTAAAATCGTCACCCCAGGAAAAACATAGAAACTACCACAGAAGTCCTACCTCTAGACTGTAGAACAAAACCTCAAATCATTTCCTAAACTCTGGTATTGTTTCTGCTGCATTCTAGAGTCTACAGAACCTAGCAACCTAGGCTCTGATACCAAGCTGTCACGACCTGCTCATTTTCCACATTTTTTTTAATAATATCATCATAAAATTAATACCACACATCTCACATTTCAGCTCAACAGGTGACAATCCACCTGAACCCGTGGGTACTAGGGAAACATCAAAACATACAGCAGAAGCCCTAAACAGCAGGAAACATACAATCACATGCATCTCATCATTTCATATATCGCAATATACCAGAGTTACTACAATCGCTGTACTTCTATACATACATCCCAAAAATGAAATCTATGGACATTTCTCCAAAATCTAATCGTCTCTACAAAATTTACCTTTCAAAAGGGTAGATACACAGCACTAGTTCAGCAGGGCTTTTCCCGCTCGCCTATCAGGGGCTCCTGAAAAGTTAATAAGATTTAGGGGGAAGACACCTCTCATTAAGGGAAATAAACTAATACTAATGTGTGGCAACATGAGTATTCTGTGTTCAACATATATCATACATAACATGTTCAGTACTGTTTATCAAATTTGGGAGAACTTATATATAAATCAAAACATGGCAGAACATATTGCATTTTCATAACATATCTCATCTCATAATAATAATAACATAAAACAATCCTGGTAGGTTAGTTGGATGTTGTCATGTATTACCCCCACATGACTGGGTTGTGTGGCCCGAAGGCGGGACCTAACAATGGTTGGCTGACCACTGCCAAGTCAAACAGTAGTCTGTAGGTTCGATAGGTCTACCCAGGCTGGTCCGTACACCAGGGGCGATAACGGCACACTTCTTGAAAATAACCACATTGACCATCCAATCTCACACCACTTCGTACAGCGGTGTTAACACAGATATCATGATCACGAGGACCATGGATACATAGCAACGGTACCGTGCAAGTGCTAGCGTAGACCAAGTTAACCAGGTTCTGATATCATATACATATACTAAAATCGTGATACATGGATAACTCATATCATTAATTATCAAATAATTCATATCATTTTTCACATATACATATATCATGAAAATCATCGGCCCGTACACCGGCAAATCACATAGCACAACCGGTACGCTGGCAAATCTCATAGCTCGACCCGTACGACGGCAAATCACATAGCACAACTCGTACGCTGGCAAATTTCATCCACATAGCACGGCCCGTACGCCGGCAGACATATCCACATAGCACGGCTCGTACGCCGGCAAATCACATACATATATATATATATATATAAATATCTCGGCCTGTACGCCGGTTTTCCATCATAGAAATCCATATCATCCCCATTATCAGAAAACAGTATTTCACAATATTTGTATACTCATGCCACACGGAATAAATTTTCCACGTATTCAACATATCATCATTTAAACAGTATTTTTCAAATATAAATTATATATATAAATATATTTAATTTTCTTGAAACCAGATGCTACATATATATAGATGCATTTTGTCAAAACAAAACTAGCTTAGTTTATTCTCTTACCTGACTTCTGCAAAGCCCCTAAGAAAATCTTCCCTGCACCCGTAGGGTTCCCAACTCAACAACCCTGGAAACGAAAACTTGCAAAATTAAAGTTAAGTATTTTCGTACACACAACATTTTCTACAACTACCACTAAGTCAAATTCGGGTTAAAAAGCCTTACCTCAACTTAGGGATGATTCCCAAGGTTCCCTATCAACACTCCTGGAAACGAAAACTCTTAGTATTAAACTTTAATATTTCAATGCGTATATCACTTTTTTCAACTGTCAAAAATCCAAATATTGAGTATAAAGTCTTACCTTGGATTTGAGATGAAATCCAACTTCATTTCCCTGACGATCCGCTCCGGCAGATTTGCAAAGAACTTCGCCAGGAGCGTCATGGTGGTTTCGGTTTGTCGATCCGGCGTAAAACTGGCCCGGAATCGAAGAGAGAGAGAGTCGTAGGAGAGAGAGATAGTACTTCCAAAATTAAAGCAAACTTCTTGGAGAAGCTTGCACTATTATGTATATATAGATATATATTAATATCATACTAACTATTAATTAAAGTAAAGCTTCTTGGAGAAACTTTTACACTTTATATATATATACCTTTAACTTATATATTAAATGTATATCATAATGACTTACTTTTATATACACACACACACACACACACACACATATATATATATATATATTTTTTCCTTATCATACTATTCATTTTACTTGTTAATTTAATTAATTTATTTTATTTTTTTATTTTATTATTATTATTATTATTATTATTATTTTTTTAAAAAAATTTATTTTTCTTGGTTACTACAAAGCAAGGAAACCGTCGATGGTTTTCTTTTTACCGTGGGTCGATAACAGGTAAAACAATAAAAAGAGAATGAGTAAAACCCAAACCGACGACGGTTTTGTGAGAGGAACACAAAACCATCAATGGTTTTCTTGGTAGAAATTTTTTTAAATAAGGAACCCGAAAGCATTTGGTAAGTTTTTTTAAAAAAAAAATCTCTCTCACTTCCTCTCTCAAACCCTACGACCCTACCCCTTTCTACCTTCGATTTCCACTCCGTTAAACCTCGTTTTGACGATCACAAACCATCACGAGATTTGTGAGAAGGTTCTCTGCAACTTCACCGGAGCAGATTTTCAATTTAAGGTTCTGGAGCATCACTCCAAAACTGAGGTAAGAGTGTTAAATATTAATTTTAATTGTAAAATTTGAGTATTTGGGGCCTAGGGAATATTAAATGATAATATTTTGGAGATTGAGTTGATTAATTTGAGAAAATATAATTTCAGGATTTTGAACTTCGAATGTCGTGGGGCGTCGATTTAGAGTTTCAGCAGGCTTAACAAGAAACATGTAAGGGAATAGATTAAGTCAAGTATTTTCAGAAAATTTAACGTGTATTATATAATATTTGTTTTAGAAATTATATGTATGAAATTACTAGTTTTGGAAATACTGATGTTGAAATGAGGAAACCTTGATTTTAGATTTAATATTATTTTGTCAATAAAATATGTTTTTCAGATTAGATAATATGATATAGTAGTACTCGTGTGGCGTGAGTATAAATGATTTTACTGCATATTTACGACATGATTAGAATATTTTATGTTTTCACATAAAAAAGCATGATTGGTCAATAGTTATAAAAAATGATGATCGAAACATAAATTAAGATATTTTTCAGTATATTATGATAATACAGCAGGCGCAGATGCTATGTAAATGATAACCGGCGCAGATGCCGTGATAAGTTTTAATATGACAATTTATTCAGAAATTATGAAATGATAGCTTTAATTCAGAAATATGTAAAATTCAAAGTTTAAATAAAAAATATGGAAATGTTATTTATGAATAGAAATATATTATGTGAAATGTATTATATAGTAACAGAACCCGGATGGTTACGTATGTTAAGAGCACGGTACCGTTGCTAGCTAGCCAGATCAGAGAGAGGATACCCACTGTGTGCCGACCCGTTAGAGGTTTGACAGAGAGTAGGATGGACGGACCAGATTGGTATATAGTTGATAGTGCAACCATACTATTCAGGAAGTGTGGGTCGGAGGCCGATTAGCTCCAAAGTGTAGGTGGCGTGCAGGATACCCTCTGTGTACTGACCTGTTAGAGGTTTGACGGAGAGTAGGATAGACAGGGCAGGATGGGTGGGCAATCGTGCATAGATATGTCATGTTTGATTTAACCTGGTAGGCCAGCCAGCATTAGGTCCTGCTTACAAGCCACACAACTCGAATCATGAGGGGTGAACTCATGATATTTAGTTATATATCCATAGTATAATATTTCAGTAATATACAAATTTGACAAATGATTTAAATGATATGAGAATTCATTATAATTTAGTAAGATTATGTTTAAAATACAGATTTTCATGTGTCATCAGTTATAGTTTAAGATATATTACAGTTATATAATTTGCATTATATGTTTGTAATATAATAAAACTCACGTTGCTACACACTAATATTAGTCTATTTCCCTTACTGAGAGGTCTCTCACCCCAGCATTATAAATATTTCAAGAAATCCCAAAAAATGAGTAGAGCGAGCTTCGTGATAGAGGAGTTCGTTGGTATTACCCTAGTTATAGGGAAAGTAGTCGAGTAGGACAGATTTTTGGGGTATATATATGTAAATGTAGAAACAGTAAAACTCTAGTATTGTATATATGTTAAGCGTATTATGATTCTGTTGTTTAGATGACATGTATGTATAAACAGGTAAATCCTCGGTACTTATGGGTCCGAATTGACTTTGATTATATTTTATGGTATCAGAGTATTAATAGTATGTGAAATATATATATATAATAGAAATTGGGGTCGTTACATCATGCCCAAATCTTAAAATAATAAACCCTAAAAAGTAAACTGCAAACTCCAACACTGGTTTGGTTTGCAGAATCAGTTTAGAAATGGAATCAAACTTTAGGAATGGAATCTCATTTCTCTGTTTGGTTTGTAAAATGAAGGGAGGAATGAGATTCCATTTGGAATGGTCATCCTATCATTTGAGGGGATGGGATTCATCCTTAAACTCATGGAATCACCGAATCACTATTCCATTCCTACTTCAATTTTCATATGACTATTATGACCTTTAACAAATTATCATAATCACTATTATGAAAATAATAAAAAATAACAATCAAACAAAAACAACAATAAAAAGTAATACTAATTGTTGTTGTAGTTGTTATTATTATTATTATTATTATAAAATCGATGGCAACTAATAATAGTTTTAATAAGAGTAAGAAAAAAATAATAATAATATTTATTACTCTAAAATAGTAATAACAAAGAGAGAGAAAAAATAAGAAAAAGTGAAAAAATAATAATTATGGAAAATAGCAATAAAAAATTCAAAAAAAATAATTATTACTATTTTAAGGACAATAACTGTTACAAATAATGGCAATAATAATTATTACTATAAGATAATAATAACATTATAATAGTAATTATGAGTGCTCACAATTTGTTTGGTAGATGAAAATTGAATGAAATTAGCCTTTATAATTTTAAAAATTCATTTCATTCATTCCCAACTCATTATATTCTAATGTACCAAACATAAGGTAAGGGAATAAAGCATGACCCATCCATCTCTCTCTCTCTCTCTCTCTCTCTCTCTCTCTCTCTCTATATATATATATATATATATATATATATATATATATATATATATACAAACATACATACAAGAAGGGAAAGAAGGCTCACCAGACGGCTTTGAACAAAGGTGAAGTCTAGAGTTCAAATCCTGCTGTCTGTAGCGCATATTTGCGATTTACCTCTTACGTGTTGGCTGAGGGCACGACTGACATAGGCGTGAGATTAGTTTGACACATAAGTTTAGGAAACCTAACATATCCAACAAAAAAGAAGGGAAAGAAGATAGCCCCTGGGCATAAGCTCAGGTGGCAAGGATTTGCGTTAGATGACTTTGGGCAAAGGTGAAGTCTGGGGTTCGAACCCTATCGCCTGCAGCGCACATCCGCGATTTACCTCCTACGTGTTGGTCGAGGGCACGACTGGCGTAGGCGTGTGATTAGTCTGGTGTGTAAGCCCAAGACACTCGACGACATAAAAAAAAAATGAAGATAGCTTAAGCATCACATGATTTGTTTGAAGCCCTACTTCAATCATGTCTTGTTTTATGCTATGCATATACCAAGATATTCAAACAGCATTAGCGTCAGTGTTTGGAGATCGTTACCTTACATATTGTTTGTTGGTGTGTTAAAACCATTTTTCTCGCTCCAACAATTGTCATTAATAAGTGAAAACCCATATCAACAAGTCTTCCATTTTGCAAATAAGGCATATGATGCGAATCTATGGAGGATCATCAGATTATGTAAACACTTACTCAAAAGCTCACTTATCGGATTTCATTGTGGAAGACACAATTTAAATCAGAATAAGAAGATAAGTATATAGAGCCAATTGTTAAGATTATTAACTAATAACGTAACGAGTAAGTATTGATTGAATCAATTAGATTCCTATATCAAGTATTGGCTCTCCTGACTCAATTATTCAAAGAAGAGAAATGAGTCTGGCTATAATGTTGATTTAGAAGAATTTAATTCTGCAATTACGGGATATAAAAAAGACACCAATCCTAAAGGATTCACAGGATTTCTAGGTTAGCATCCGTAAACTTTTTCCTTCTTCTTGGAATACTTTTTGTTTATATATATATATAAGGACAATCTTTTTAGTTACTTGATTTTGCTCTATTATTTTATTAATTATTTGTTCTTCATTGGACTCATGGTTGTTAATTACAAGGTAGAAGTGTGAAAGTAGCATGATTCAAGGGGAGGTGATTGCCTTGAGCTAACTCACTTTTCAAGTATGAACACAATATATAATTTTGATCCAAAAAACAAACAGTACATTCATTTAATCATCCAAAATCCTTATTCAAAAAGCATCATCTAAGACCATCTACAGTATTTTCTATTTTTAATACAAATTTTGAAATGAAATTTTTATATTACTTGAAATACATATACTCCATCGAATATAATTTTTAAAATGTTTTTTTTGAGTATAGATAAAGTAAAGGAGACTAAATAAATAAAATCTCTTGCAAGACTATGTCATAAATTACGAAGACGCGAAAAATATAAGGCCCAATGAAAATCAAAGAGCCATGTTGCCCCGAGTCAAATTTTGCTAAAAAATAAGTAAAAAATTTAGGTTGATTAAGGATGAAGCAAATTCCCAACCACTTAGGAGTCCAACTTGAGGATGATACTACAAAAACATATGCTTCAAGTGATTTCAAGTAAATGTCGTTGAAAGTTATTAAATATTTTCACTATCATTATAATTTTAAATGAATATCGTTATAATCGAATCATTAGACACCATGCAAATAATATTATAATTTAGTCCGAATGATGTAAACTCCCAGCTCTATATATAAACAAACACAATTACCTAATCTTATTTAAAATAAGTTTAGTGACATTGATTCCAAAGTTACAGTAAATTTTAAAAAAAAAAAAAAATCAAGATTTCATTTGAAATGTTTGAAACTACTTACGTTTCAGTCAAAGCTTCCAATATTTTAGTATAACTCTGATAAATTCAAAATTGTCAGCCTAAAGTTCAAACATTTAAGAAAATTCAGTTGAAATTGCTTTCCAAAAGCCAAAATTTTGACCGAAACTTCAGAGCTTCCAGAAAAATATAGGTCCATGATTACAGGACAAGCATATCATTAAACAATGAATAATCAATTAATGATTCATTTGTATTTTTCCTTTTCCGGTTTTCCCTTGTACAGCTCAAACAAGTGCAGTAATTCCAAACAAATTAAATAAACCCAACGGCTATTGATTGTATCTCATATGAGAAGTGGCATTTTAAGTGGTAGAAATAATTGGCATAGAGGGCAAGAGTTGTGGCCTTTGAGATTCAGGATTTTGACAGAGACAACATTTTGTGGTAAAGGAAATTAAGCAAAAACTAAATCATTCAGAGGTCTTCCTCTACCATGAACTCAAAGGACATTGTATCATTCACATTCAATGAAGGAATCAAGAATTCCTTCAGTTTGTATCTCAACAAGTTTAGCAAATATACAGTTCAAAAGCTAAGCAGATAATAACGAGAACTTAAAACACCTCGTACATGGCCTCGCACCTAAGACGAGAGAAAAATATGGGGGAAAAGCAAATGGGGAAAGAAAAACACCTGCTGTGCTTCTTAATTTTTACATAAGAAAGCTCGACAGATAAGAAGTCAGCCATTTCAAAGTACATCTAAAGGGCTACAAAGTTCATGACAATGTTAGTACATTCTTTATATTTTAACGTTTTGAAGTAGGATGGATTAGCAGGATACCGTTTGAGATCCGATACTAAATTATAAAACCTTCCAACAGGAGTTACTGAAGCCTACCCAAATCTATCTGATCTCTTCCTTGCAGCCTTTCGATGCCAAGAGAACCGGGGTCCAAAGGTGCTTCTGACCTCTTTAGATCAAACTCCATTTCCTTATCTTTATGCTTCAGCTGTAAAGCCATCCGCTCATTCTCTAGTTGCATTCTCTCATTCACCAACCTCAGCCTCTCCATCTCCCTGTCTTTCTTGCTTCGGAATCTCAGCCACTTAAAGTGCCGTTTCTCCAACTCAAAAGCTTCCTCCTCAATGCTTATTCTTTGCTCTTGAAGTTGCAACAACCGATTCTTTATCCACGCTTTCTGCTCCCACAGTGACTTTGTGGGGTCTTGAAAAATCCCAGCCATTTCAGCTTCAAAACCACCCTGTCCACCACCATACTGTGACCAGATAGTGCTTCCCTCCTCATTCACTTTCTTCCTATCACTGGCCTCCCCCAACCTCTCTCCATTCCCAAAAGCATTATTATCGTATTCATTGTCCAATTCATCATCGTCACAGTCACCATGCTCTTCAGCTTCTTCCCCTTCAGAGCCATTAGTGTCCTTGGAGCACCTTGCAACAGGTAAAGAATGCCCTTGCAGATCAAGATCATGACAGTTAGGTATCCTCTGTCCATTATGGTATGCACACATTTCCTTATAAAACAAATGTTTTGAGCTCAATATTTTTCTCACATCATCCTTCACCTTAGCTGATAACTGGGGCATGGAGTCCAGTAGGCTTGGGTTCTCCACCACCCTGCAGGTAGTTCCCCTCCCGAGAATTTTGTTCAGCTGCTTGTACCTCTTGTTCAAGTCATTAAACTTATCCTCACACTGCTGGGGGGAAACACAACAACCCCTACTTATCATAATCTTCGAGACTGTTTTCCACTTACCCTTCTTTTGTAAAATCCCAGACTTCCTCTTCAGCCCCTCCACAGCCTCCGGCGTACCATCATCCCCAACATACGCAACTACTGCTATTAGAAGCCTAACAACACTGTCGGTCCATTTCATCCGCTGCCACGGAGACCCTTTCTTCCCCTTAAGACCGTTCAAGGTTTCACCAGATCCATCTTCAGCAAAACTTGGCTCATCCTCATCGCTCGTAGTGTTGTTAGTTGCAGCATTAACCGGGCTAATGGCCTTCCCTCGACCACAATTCATTGCAATACATTTTGGGACCGAACAACCGATGGAGTTATCATTTTCAGCACCACCAGTCATCACATTCATGTGATGCTGCTGGGTTTGCTGTGGCTGCCCCAAATGGGTCTGTTGGTGCCTATGAATTGATGCCTCCAGGTCCAATATCCCACCACTCGAACCCGACAAAAACCCACCGCCCAAACCCAAACTATCCATTTCAAAACCCTAACTTCAGTACGTCAACCAAATCTCTAAGTCATATGATCAATAAAATCAATTCAAAAAGGCTTTATACCCCGAAAGAACCCTGAACCAGAAAATAAATGAACCAGAAAAATAAGAAAAACCAAATCAAAAGCAGGAACAAGATCCAAACTTTCCCTTTTCCAACAGATCAAGCACAGGGCTTCGAAAGCATTACACCAGTTCGAACCCACAAATCTTTTTATGCTTTTCCGATGAAACTCAAAATCAAAGTAGCAAGCAAGTCATGAAACAAGCACAGGGGAATATTCAGATGGTAGATTTCAGATATCAATGACAGCTGATTAGCTTCAAGGCTTACCTTTCCGATGATCCACGACCATGGATTGAACGGAGAGATAGAGACAGAAAGATTGGAAGGGGAAGCGGGAGCGAGGGTCTTTGTCGGAAGGGATTGAAGAAAAACAGAGACAGGGACACAAGAATTTTCAGTCTCGGAAAAGAAGGGTAAATTGGGCTTACCGAAAAGCCTTTGCACAATGAATCTTCTCGGTTGTTAAACCCTTTTTGCATTTTTTAAATTTAAAATTTAATATATTAATTTTTAAATTACCCTTTTATTGTAAAACGTGTATATTATACGGCTATTTTAAGAATGAGTTATAACTTTTGGTATATCCACATAATGGTTCATTATAAAATTGACTTTTGGAATGCCAATATAATCTTTACCTATATAAGGACATATTTTACAACTAAAATGATGATAAAAAAAAATGATTAACAACACATAATTCATGAAAAAACTAAACTGCTGAATTTCTATACTTACCAAATTTCTTTACTTTAATTTTTCTATAATTCTCTCTTTATTTCATTTACAACACGCTATCAGTATGATCAAATCTCTAATGGTATAACAAAATCTTTTAAGTTTCGTTGGTATTATTCCAAGGTAAGAACTTTTTTTTTTTTAACATTTGTTATCTATATATAACTCTAGTTTTTTTTTTTATGTCAAACTATATTTATGTGCTAACTACATCTCTTATATTGAATACATGTCCTTAAATATTTTTATATTAAAATATATGTGAGAATAACATTTTTATTTTAATATTTACCTAACTTTGAATTTTATTTGTTTTTCAAAGTGACTTTATGATGTCAAACCTCACAAAACTTGAATTCGTTGCCCTTGATATTTTTGGAAGAAATTATCTACCATGGGTACTTGATGCTAAGATTCATTTTAATGTTATGAATCTTAGTAGTACAATTAAAGAAGGAAATCAAGCATCTTGCAGGATTGCGTAAGGTTAATGATTTTCCTTCGACACCATTTACACGAAAAATTGAAAATTGAGTACCTTATCATTAAAGACCCATTAGTCATTTGGAACAACTTGAAGGAGAAATATGAACACCAAGAAAACGGTAATTCTTCCAAAAGCTCGATATGATTGGATACACTTGCGATTGTAAGATTTTAAAACTGTAAGTGAATATAATTCAGTCTTATTTAAAATTAGCTCTCAATTGAAGTTATGTGGAGAAAAAATTACTGATGATGATATGTTAGAAAAAACATATTTGACTTTTAATGCCTCGAATGTGCTCCTGCAGTAGAAATATCGAGAGCGTAGATTTTTTTGAACTAATTTCTTGTTTACTGGTGGTTGAACAAAATAATGAGTTTTTGTTGAAAAATCATCAATCTCGTCTAACTAGCTCAACACCATTCCTTGAAGTGAATGTGACTTTTTCTCAAGGTCATAAACAAGGTCGTGGTGATAAAAGGGGTCGTGGTAGAAAAAATTGTTGGACCCATGATGATCATCCTTCAAAGTTTGAAAGTAAAGGTGCTAAAAAGACTTAAAGGAAATGAACAAAAAATAAAAAAAAGTTCTGAACAAAATAACGAAGTGCAAAATAATGAAAATATTTATTGTAGGTGTAACAACCCGAATAAAATGGAATTTAAATGATATAAAGGATGAGAAATGGAAACCAGAAACAGAAGGAAGCAGTTGGCTTCGTCGACGAATCCCCTCTATTTGTCGACGAAGGCTTAAGAAAATTCGTCAACGAATACAGGGACTCGTCAACGAAGAAATACCGAGAGGGGGGTTTTGAGCCGACTGAATTTCATCGATGAGGACCGAATTTCGTCGACGAAATTAATGAAGAATTCGTCGACGAATGACGTGGCTCATCGACGAAATCCCCTGTTTTATAAATAGGGAAATTTGGATTTTTAAGCTTCTCTAAGAAGCTAACTCTCTCTCTCTCTTCGATTTTGGGCTCGTTTCTCGCCGGATCAAAGATTTGAAGCTACCACGACGCTCCTGGAAAAGTTCTCTACGAGTTTACCGGAGCGGATCGTTGGGAAAACGAAGTTGGAAATCATCCCTGAGTTGAGGTAAGGCTTTTTAAGCCGAATTTGACTTAGTGGTAGTTATGGAAAATGTTGTACGTATGAAAATACTGAACTTTAATGCTGAGATTTTTCATTTTCAGGGTGTTGAGTTAGGAACCCTGCGGGTGCGGGGCAGTTTTATTAGGGGCTTTCCATGAATCAGGTAAGGGGATAAACTAAGCTAGTTCATTTTGAGAATGTGTATATATATATATGAATTATGTTTGAGAAAATACTGTTAAATGATGATACGTTGAATATGTGGAAAATCTGTTAGTGTGGCATGAGTATAAAATGTTATGAGATACTGCTTTCTGGGAATGTGAATGATATGGATTTTTATGATGGAAAAATCAGCGTATGGGCCGAGATTTTTGTGCTATGTTTGCTGGCATACGGGCCGTGTTATGTGACTGTGATTTGCTAACGTACAGGCTGTGCTATGTTTGTCGGTGTATGGGCCGTGCTATGTGACTGTGATTTGCCAGCGTACGGGTTGTGCTATGATTTGCCGGAGTACCGGCGTGCTATGTGATGTGATTTGCCAGCATACGGGCTGTGCTATGATTTGCCGGCGTACGGGCCGAGCTATGATAAAATGTGTATTACCGGCATACGGGCCGATGATTTTCATGATATACGTATATATGCAAATGATATGATTGATTTGATAATTAATGATATAAGATATTCATGTATCACGATTTTAGTATATGTATATGATATCAGAACCTGGTTGGCTTGGTTTAGGCTAGCACTTGCACGGTACCGTTGCTATGTGTCCATGGTCTTCGTGATCATGATATTTGTGTTAACGCTGATGTACGGAGTGGTGTGAGATTGGATGGTCGATGTGGTCATTAAAGAAGTGTGCTGTGATCGCCCCTTGTGTACGGACCAGGTCTGGCAGACCCATCGGACCTACAGACTACTGTTTGCCTTGACAGTGGTCAACCAACCATTGTCAGGTCCCTCCTTCAGGCCACACAACCCAGTCATGTGGGGGTAATACATGACAATAGCCAGCTAACCTATCAGGATTGTTTTTATGTTATTATTACTATATGAGATGAGATAGATTCATGAAAATGTAATATGTTCTGCCATGATTTGATATATACCCGTTTTCCCAGATTTGACAAACAGTTATTGAATATGTTATGTATGATATATGTAGAACACATAATTCTCATGTTGCCACACACTGGTATTAGTTTATTTCCCTTATTGAGAGGTGTCTCACCCCTAAATCTTATAAACTTTTCAGGAGCCCCAAATAGGAAAGCGGGAAAAGCCCCGCTGTGCTAGTGTTGTTTATCTGCCCTCTGCGAAGGGTAAGTTTTTGTAGGGACAGTTAGATTTTGTGGGAAATGTCCCTAGATATGATTTTTGGGATGTGTATATAAAGAAATACAGTGGGATAGTGACTCGAGTATATTGTAATGCATGTTATGGTGAGATGTATATGATTATATGCTTTCTGCTGCTTAGGCTTTTGCTATATATTCCGTTAAATCCCTGGTACCCACGGGTCTAGGTGGATGGTGACCTGCTGAGTTGGGATGTATGACGTTGATATTATTATTAAAAAAAATATGAAAAAATGAGCAGGTCGTGACAGTTTGGTATCAGAGCCTAGGTTGCTAGGTTCTGTAGACTTTAGAATGCAGCAGAAACGATACCAGAGTTTAGGAAAAGATTTAAGGTTGTTCTACAGTCTAGAGGCAGGACATCTGTGGTAGTTTCTGTGTTTTTCCTGGGGTGACGATTTCAGGAAAACCATAGTAAGCTATTGTCGGGTTGTGTTCCTAGAATGTAGGACTGAGGATTAGAAATGAGTTGGGAAGTGTTGAGATAAGTGGTGATAGGTGGGTAAAATATAAGGATAGGATTTTTGAGTTGCGTTTATTGTTTTCAGGATGGATCTGAAAGGAAATAATGCCCATGCCAGTGGCAGTGATGGAGCAGGACCATCAGGTGCAGCTGAGACCGACCTTGACGCGGTATTACATAGCGCGGCTCAGCAGGTTATGGCTGAGATTGGTAGGAGTTTGAGAGAGCAGAGTGGTCCATTTGTAGGCCATGGGTGCACCATAGAGAAGTTAACAAAGATGAATCCTCCAGCATTCTCAGGCGGAGTTGATCCTGTAGCCACTGAGAACTGGATGCAGGAGATTGAGAAGATCTTTGCTGTACTACAGTGTACTGAGGAACAGAGGGTCCTCTTTGCCACCTATAGACTGACAGGAGAGGCGAGAGGTGGTGAACTACAGTGAGACTGCTGGAACAATAGAGGGTAACTCTGATAGCCATGACATGGGATCGGTTTAAAGATTTGTTCCTTGATGGGTATTTTTCCAACTATTGTCAGGGAGACTAAAGTAGAAGAGTTTCTGAGTTTGAAGCAGGGACAGCTATCCGTCCAGCAGTATGCAATACGTTTTATTGAGCTCTCTCGTTTCGCCCCATACATTGTTCCTGATAAAGCAAGGAAAGCCAGACAGTTTGAGAGAGGCTTGAGACGGATCATATTCAAGCAGTTGGTGGTGCTTCGGATCCAGGACTTTACTTAGTTAGTCGACAGGAAAGCCTTGGCAGAGATTGGTGAGTGTCTTGATGCAGAGGAGTAGGGACAGAGGAAGAGATTTGCATCTACCGACTACCAGTAGGGTCATAGACCGGGTCAGTGGAGGAGAGGTAATCATGGCAGAGGATGGAGACAGGAGACGGGAGGACGTGAGGTGCAGACAGGGCAGGGTCCTCCAGTCTATCAGACTTGTGGTAGGAGGCATTGGGGAGAGTGTCGAGCTGGTGGTGTAGTGTGCTATCGTTGTGGTAGATCGGGGCATATAGTGTGAGATTGTCCTATCCCACCGGATGCAGCTTCGGTGTGCTATCGCTGTGATAGATTGGGGCACATAGTACGAGACTGCCCTACTCCACCAGATGCAGTTCCAACTCCTAGACCACATCAGGGAGGCTATCAGGCGCCACGTGGGGGCCAGCAGAAGAATACGACACCAGCTAGGGTGTTTACTCTAACGTCGAGTGAGGCTGAGATGTCAGGTGACGTGGTGACAGGTATGGTTGTTATGTTTTCTTTTAAAGTCATTACATTATTTGATTCAGGAGCTACGCACTCGTTCGTGTCTTCGGGGTGTGTTAAATTATGTGGGGCTGAAACACAACTATTAGAAGTTGAACTGCTGGTATCTACACCGACTGGGTTAGTAAGGTGTAATAAGGTGCTCTGAGGTTGTCCAGTTGATATTCAAGGAAAGATTTTGTCTGCTGATCTGATAGTGTTAGACATGCACGGGTTCGATGTTATATTTGACATGGATTGGCTAGCAACTAATTTTGCTAGCATAGAATGCCGAGCACGAGAAGTGATATTCAGACCTCTGGAGAAAGCAGAGTTCAAGTTTGTAGGGTCGCGAGTGCAATCCCCGCCTCAGTTAGTTTCAGCTATTTAGGCCAGAAGATTATTACTGAGTGGTTGTCAGGGATTTGTGGCGGTTGTAAAGGAGATGTCAGAGGGTGAATTGAAACTTGCTAGCATGCTTGTAGTAAAGGAGTTTACAGATGTTTTCCCAGACGAGTTACCAGGCTTGCCACCCGACCATGAGGTAGATTTCTCCATTGATTTACCTTCCGGTACAGCGCCGATTGCTAAAGTACCGTACCGGATGGCGCCAGTAGAATTGGTAGAATTGAAGAATCAGTTGCAGGATCTGCTTGATAAGGACTTCATACGACCTAGTGTATCTCCGTGGGGAGCTCTAATTTTATTTGTGAAGAAGAAATACAGGACTATGAGGATGTGTATAGACTACAGGGAAATTAATAAAGTAACAATCAAGAACAAGTATCCTCTACCCCGTATTGACGATTTGTTTGATTAGCTCCAGGTTACACGGGTGTATTCGAAGATCGACCTCAGATCTGACTACCATTAGGTAAAGGTAAAAGCAGAAGACGTCTCGAAGACAGCTTTTAGGACCAAGTACGGGCATTACGAGTTTCTTGTTATGCCGTTTGGTTTGATGAATGCTCTTGCAGTATTTATGGACTTGATGAACAGAGTCTTCCACCAATATTTAGACTAGTCTGTTGTTGTGTTTATTGATGATGTACTGGTCTATTCGAGAAGTTATGAGGAGCATGAGACGCACTTGAGGCAGGTGTTGCAGACACTTCGTGAAAAGAAGTTGTACGCCAAGTTCAGTAAATGTGAATTTTGGCTTGAGAAGGTCGTGTTCTTGGGGCATGTTATATCTGGAGACGGTATTTCTATGGATCCTAGCAAGATTGAGGCAGTAGTGAATTGGGATAGACTGAGAAATGTCCAGGAGATCATGAGTTTCTTGGGGCTAGCTGGATATTACCGTTCGTTGAGGGATTCTCAGCTTTGTCTGGACCTTTGAAACGACTGACGAAGAAGAATTCCAGATTTGAGTGGGACGACAGCTGTGAGCAGAGTTTTCAGGAGCTGAAGCAGAGATTAGTCACAGCGCCTGTATTGATCATCCCATCTGGGGGTGAAGGTTATACTATCTATAGTGATGGGTCCTTGAAAGGACTTGGCTGTATATTGATGCAGCATGGCAGGGTAGTGGCATATGCATCCAGGCAGTTGAAAGAATATGAGAAGAACTACCCTACACATGATCTTGAATTGGCTGCAGTGGTACACGCACTGAAAATTTGGAGGCATTACCTGTATGGCAAATAATGTGAGATTTTCTCTGACCATAAGAGCTTAAAGTATTTCTTCACGCAAAAGGAACTAAATAAGAGGCAGAGAAGGTGGTTGGAGCTGATAAAGGATTTTGATTGTACCATCAGTTATGACCCGGGGAAAGCAAACGTGGTAGCTGATGCGTTGAGCAGGAAATCCAGGGAGCTAGTGTTGGCGGCTATGGAAATCCAGCATTCGATCATAATGGATCTGGAGAGACTCGATATAGAGTTAGTAGAGAGTGATTTCCCAGTATGTATTGCTAGCCTAGTGGTACAGCCTACTCTGTAGGAGAGAATTAAAGCCGCCCAGAGGGAAGATCAAGAGTTAGCAGAGGTGATAAACAGAGTACAGATGGATCAGGGGGAGGATTTCAGTATTGCAGATGACGGAGCTTTGCGGTTCTGTTCTAGATTATGCGTTCCTGCTCATACTAAGATCAGGAAGACCATTCTAGAGGAGGCCCACAGATCTTTATATACGGTTCATCCTGGTAGTATAAAGATGTATAGGGATCTGCGAGAGTCGTACTGGTGGAGTGGCATGAAGAGAGAGATAGCCGGGTATGTGGCCCAATGTTTGACGTGCCAGTAGGTAAAGGCTGAGTACCAGAGGCCGGCAGGGCAGTTACAGCCGTTATTTATCCCGGAGTGGAAGTGGGATCATATATCTATGGACTTCGTGTCTGGACTGCCGACAGTATTACATGGCCAGAATGCCATCTGGGTGATTGTTGACCATTTGACTAAGACCGCCCACTTTATACCTATCAAGATTAGCTACTTCCTCAGCCGTTTAGCGGAGATCTACATTCAAGAGATAGTTCGTTCTCATTGGGTGCCAGTATCGATTGTGTCAGATCGAGACCCACGTTTTACGTCACGTTTTTGGAAGAGTTTGCAGGAGACTCTGGGGTCTCAGTTATCTTTTAGTACGACATTCCATCCTCAGTCAGACGGGCAGACTGAGAGAACGATACAGATACTAGAGGATATGCTCCGAGCGTGTGTATTAGACTTTGGGGGTAGTTGGACTTAGTTCATGCCGCTGGTAGAGTTTGCGTATAATAATAGTTACCAGTCCAGCATTGGCATGGCACCATTTGAGGCTCTATACGGTAGGAGATGTCGTTCTCCTTTGTTTTGGGATGAAGTGGTTGAGCGGTGAGTAGTGGGGCTAGAGCTTGTGCAGCAAGCGAGTAATAAAGTTCGGCTTATCAGGGACAAGATTAGTGCAGCTCAGAGTCGACAGAAGAGTCATGCTGACCATCGCCGCAGGAATTTAGAGTTTGATGTGGGTAATCATGTATTTTTGAAGATAGCTCCGATGAAAGGGGTTATGCGATTTTGGAAGAAGGGTAAACTTAGTCCTAGGTTTATCGGTACATTTGAGATTCTAGATAAAGTGGGACTGGTAGCCTACAGGCTAGCTTTACCACCTGTGTTGTCCAGGATCCACGACGTATTCATGTGGCTATGTTGAGGAAATATGTCCCAGATCCTTCTCATATCATCAGTTATGATGAGTTGGAGCTTAGTGATTCACTGGGGTATGAGGAGATACTAGTATAGATTCTGGATAGGAAAGTACAGGAGCTACGTAACAAGAAGATTCCTCAGGTAAAAGTTTTATGGAGGAATCATGCAGTAGGAGAGGCTTCTTGGGAGTCTGAGGAGCAGATGAAGCAGAGGTATCCGCAATTATTTCAAGAGGTCTGAGTGGATAAAATGTAAGTGGTTAAGTAGTTTTCTGTTTGCAGGTACATCTAATGGTTAAATTAGTGTAGCATTTTTGTTTGGGAGAAATTTCTCTTTTGTATATGTAATCTCCCAGGACTCAGAATGTAACCACAGTATTCCTCCTCCATAAGTGAGGGTAGGTAATAAAATGAGTAGACCATTTTTCCTGGTTAAGGGAAGACGAGTTGTGGGAATAGTAAATTTCGAGGACGAAATTTTTATAAGGGGGAGGATGTAACGACCCAAATAAAATGGAATTTAAATGATATAGAGGATGGGAAATGGAAACCGAAAACAGAAGGAAGCAATCGGCTTCATTGACGAATCCCCTGTATTCGTCAATGAAGGCTTAAGAAAATTTGTCGACGAATATAGGGACTCGTCGACGAATAAATACCGAGAGGGGGGTTTTGAGCCGATTGAATTTCGTCGACGAGGACTGAATTTCGTCGACAAAATTAATGAAGGATTCATCAACGAATGATGTGACTCGTCGACGAAATCCCCTGTTTTATAAATAGGGAAATCTGGATTTTTAAGCTTCTCTAAGAAGCTAACTCTCTCTCTCTTCTTTCTTCGGTTTTCTCTCTCTATCTCTCTCTCTCTCTCTCTCTCTCTCTCTCTCTCTCTCTCTCTCTCTCTCTCTTCGATTTTGGGGTCGTTTCTCGCCGGATCGAAGATTTGAAGCTACCACGATGCTCCTGGCGAAGTTCTCTACGAGTTTGCCAGACCAGATCGTTGGGAAAACGAAGTTGGAAATCATCCCTAAGTTGAGGTAAGGCTTTTTAAGCCGAATTTGACTTAGTGGTAGTTATGAAAAATGTTGTATGTACGAAAATACTAAACTTTAATACTGGGAGTTTTTATTTTGAGGGTGTTGAGTTAGGAACCCTGCGGGTGTGGGGTAGTTTTATTAGAGGCTTTCCAGGAATCAGGTAAGGGGATAAACTAAGCTAGTTCATTTTGAGAAAATGTATATATATATATATATATATATATATATATATATATATATATATATATATATATATGAATTATGTTTGAGAAAATACTGTTAAATGATGATACATTGAATATGTGGAAAATTTGTTAGTGTGACATGAGTATAAAATGTTATGAGATACTGCTTTCTGGGAATGTGAATGATATGAATTTTTATGATGGAAAAACCGGCGTATGGGCCAAGATTTTTGTGCTATGTTTGCCGGCGTACGGGCCGTGCTATGTGACTGTGATTTGCCAGCGTATGGGTTGTGTTATGTTTGCCGGTGTACGGGCCGTGCTATGTGACTGTGATTTGCCAGTGTACGGGCTGTGCTATGATTTGCCGGTATACAGGCCGATGATTTTCATGATATACATATATGTGCAAATGATATGATTAATTTGATAATTAATGATATGAGATATTCATGTATCACGATTTTAGTATATGTATATGATATCAAAACCTGGTTAGCTTGGTCTAGGCTAGCACTTGCACGGAACCGTTGCTATGTGTCCATGGTCTTCGTGATCATGATAATTGTGTTAACGCCGCTGTACAGAGTGGTGTGAGATTGGATGGTTGATGTGGTTATTAAAGAAGTGTACTGTGATCGCCCTTTGTGTACGGACCAGGTCTGGCAGACCCATCGGACCTACAGACTACTATTTGACTTGGTAGTGGTCGGCCAACCATTGTCAGGTTCCGCCTTCGAGCCACACAACCCAGTCATGTGGGGGTAATACATGACAACAGTCAGCTAACCTACCAGGATTTTTTTTATGTTATTATTACTATATGAGATGAGATAGATTTATGAAAATGCATATGTTCTGCCATGATTTGATATATACCTATTTTCCCAGATTTGACAAACAGTTATTGAATATGTTATGTATGGTATATGTAGAACACATAATACTCATGTTGCCAAACACTGGTATTAGTTTATTTCTCTTACTGAGAGGTGTCTCACCCCTAAATCTTATAAACTTTTCAGGAGCCCCAGATAGGAGAGCGGGAATAGCCCCGCTGAGCTAGTGTTGTTTATCCGCCCTCTGCGAAAGGTAAATTTTTGTAGGGATAGTTAGATTTTGTGGAAAATGTCCCTAGATATGATTTTTGGGATGTGTATATAAAGAAATACAGTGGTATAGTGACTCTAGTATATTGTAATGCATGTTATGGTGAGATGTATATGATTATATGTTTTCTGCTACTTAGGCTTCTGCTATATATTCTGTTAAATCCCTAGTACCCACGGGTCCAAGTGGATAGTGACCTGTTAAGCTGGGATGTATGACGTTGATATTATTATTAAAAAAAAAATGTGGAAAAATGAGCAGGTCGTGACAGTAGGTGTGGAACAAAAGGTCATTGGTCTTGAATATGTCGCACTCCTTATGTAAAAACCCAGAAAATAGTAATTTATGAAATAATAAAGGAAAGAAAATGAGTTGGTTTGGCACAGGTCCAAACCGTTGACGATTTAAGGCTATCTTAGAAAACCATCAACGGTTACAACAACCGAGAGCGATTTAAGTGTCAAACCGCCGACGGTTTCGTCAAGCCGAAGAAATCGTTAACGTTTTTGAGTTACTGTAGCCAAGTAAAGGTAAAACAGTAGAAATGGTTGTGTTAAAAGGTCAAACCGTCAACGGTTTCCCCTACGCCAGCAAACCTATCTAAGGCATTCAAGTTATTTTATTGGTTAAAATTAAACTCTTTCCTTTCTCTCTCTTAAGGCTGCAGCCTCCATACTCTCTTTTTTCAATTTTTTCCCGGATTCAGCCCAAATGGAATGATTAACATGATTTCGGGATCCCTGCTACGATTCTCCGCTGTTTAGTCGGAGAGATTTTGCTGTTCAGACTTCCCAGACACCACTCCAAACCTGGGGTAAGGAAGTTGTTTTTTAGGTTTAATTAATTATTGAAAGAACATGGGCTTAAGAGTATTAAAAAGGTAAATATTTTGGGGTTGAGTTGATTGAGTTAGGATATATGGATATAGGTTTGTGCGAGCACCGCAGACATAGTTTTGGGTTCCCTGTAGGTTTAACTCCAGGAAACAGGTAAGGGGAATAAGTTATGTCAATTATTTTAGAAAATTGTACTGAATAAAGTATAGCATGCGATTATAGGATTACAAAGTATGAATGTCTGAATAATACAAAGTATGAAAGTTATGGGTATGGAAATTATAGTTTTACGAATATGTACGTATTTTGGGAAAATCCTGGTATTTGGGATTCAGATAAACCCTAGAGATGAGAATATTATTATTTTACAGCAGAAAATTATAATATATCCCATACAGTAGGGAAATATAGTTTTTCTTATACATATTATTATATTATGAATACCGCTCAAATTGTGTGGCATGAGAAATGATAGTTTTAAATATAGAGTTTATATACAACATTTTACAAAACCATGATCTACAATTTTATATAGATTCATAGTATTATAGACTTTACAGAACCATAATATTACAAATTTATATAGAACCATGACCTACAGCTTTATACAGATTCATAGTATTACAGATTTTACAGAACCATGATATTACAGATTTTACAGAACCATGATATTACAAATTTACATAGAACCATGATACATTGTGTAAGGATCCAAAACCGAGTGGGTTCCTACATATGAATTTTTCAGCGGACGCACATAAATCTAAATTATTTTTATTACCAGAGCACTGATTAGCTTTATTACAAATATATGTTTTAATTATTAAAATGAAAATTTCTGTGACGCCCCGATTTTTGTACAATTTTTTTAAAACAATAATAAATAAATATTCACTCGTCATCCACAACATTCACAAATCGGCCACGTCAACAACCCTACTATCATTCATATGACCCAACCCGCATTGGGTACCGGGTAAAAAGTCATTTTATTTATATAACCTAACAGCGGAAGATGGTATATACTTAACAACCAGAATACAATACCCAGAGTATTAACATACATATATGTACATACCCATCACATACCCAAAAATAACTCAACTCTAAGGGAATTACACCTCTCTAGTCCAAGAACTCACCCTGTGTGTCAGGGTCCAAGAACTCCACTAGGCTCTTCAAATACACCAGTATATCATCAATAAATACTACCACAAATTGGTCCAAATACTGGTGTAAGACCCTGTTCATCAAATCCATAAACATTGAAGGAACATTCATCAAACCGAACGGCATAACTAGAAATTCATAATGGCCATATCGTGTTCTAAATGTCATCTTCGGAACATCTTCCGCCCTGACTTTTACCTGATGATACCCTGAGCGTAAGTCTATCTTTGAAAAGATTTGTGTCCCTTGTAATTGGTCAAACAAATCATCGATACACGGGAATGGGTATTTATTCTTGATAGTTACTTTGTTTATTTTCCTATAGTCAATGCACAACCTCATCGACCCATCCTTCTTCCTCACAAAGAAAATCGGTGCTCCCCAGGGCGACACATTGGGCCGAATAAACCCCTTATCTAACAGTTTCTGCAATTGTTCTTTCAATTCTTCTAGATCTGCCGATGTCATTCTATATGGCGCCTTCAAAATCGATGTTGTCCCCAAAACCAAATCAATAATGAACTCTACCTCACGATCAAGAGGTAGTCCCGACAAATCCTCGGGAAATACATAAGCATAAACCCTCACCACTGGGATATCCTCCACCCTCAGCTCCCCTTCTGATACTGCCTTCATACAGGCTAAATATCTCTCACAGCTTTCTAATAGCAATCTACGTGCCTGAATAGCAGATAGTAACTGAGGTGGGGTGTGCACACGTGATCCCATGAATTTGTATTCCTGTCCCTCTGGAGGTCTAAACACTACCTCTCTCTGATGGCAATCAATACTAGCATCGTAGGCAGCTAGCTAGTCCATTCCCAAGATTGCCTCAAACCCATGCATATCTAAAACCACCAGATTAGCTGACAAGGACCTCTCATGAATTCCCACTTGACAGTCTTTGAGTACCTTTCTGCATATCCCTACAGCCCCAGTCAGCGTAGCAACAGACAAACTAATATTTAACTACTGAGGTTCAAACCCACACAACTTCATATATTCTCGGGCGATAAAAGAATGAGTCACCACAGAATCAAACAAGACAGTAGCTTTAAATGATAGTATTGAAACAGTACCTGTCACCACATCTCCCGCAGTGTTAGCATCTCCCGGCGTCAGTGCATAAACTCGCGTCGAAGCAGTATTCCTCTATTGTCCACCTCAAGGTGCCTGATAGCCTCCTCTATATGGTCGAGGAGCAACCTGACAGTTCCTTGCGATATGCCCAAGCTGGTGGCACTGATAGCAGACAACCTCCCTCGCTCGACACTCTCCTAGGTGCCTCCTCAAACATCTAGGACAAGGAGGGGGCATCTTTCTGCCCTGTACTACTCAATCTCCTCCTCCCTGTCGCCGTCCCCCACTATTATCATATCTCCTCCATGGCCCTCGACTGGACCCTTCCTGAAAATCAGAAGGCACATGCCTCTTCCTATGGCTCTGTGCTATTGCACCCCTCTGTAGGTTGCTCTCAATCACCGCAGCCTTGTCCACTATCTTTGAGAAGGTATGAGCTCGGAAACCTACCACTTGCTCATAGAGGTTCTGCCTTAGGCCCTCCTCAAACTTCCTCGCCTTCCTCTCCTCATTTGACACCAGATATGGGGCGAACCGGGACAGCTTAATAAATTTCGTTGCATACTGTTGCACCGTCAAAGGCCCCGGTGTCAGATACAGAAACTCTGATGCCTTTTGCACTCCTGAACATAGCAGTAAAGTACCGCTTGAAGAAAATCTCTCTGAAGCAACTCCACGTCATCACTATAGGGTCCGACCTATGCTCCTCCAACAACCTCACCGACCTCCACCTGCGCTTTACTTCCCCGGTCAATTTAAATGTAGCAAATAACACCCTCTGCTCATCTGTACATGAGAGAACTGCTAGTATGTCCTCTATGTCTTGAACCCGGTTCTCTACTACCAATGAGTTCTCTCCTCCAGTAAAATACGAGGGTCGCATACGCGTGAACTGCTCGATTGTGCAGCTCCGCTCCCCCGAGTTCCTGGCCATCTCAGCCATCACCTGCTGAGTGACGCTACGCAACACCGCATCAGGGTCTCCACCACCCATACTGAAAGGTCCTACTCCATCACCTCCCGCACTCGTGTTATTGTTCCCCAAATCCATCCTGCAAAGGAAGCAGCTAATCTCAGCATACAATTACTATCACACAACCAATACACTGCTATAATTCATAAATTACTCTTCCATGACCATTTATCACCACACCCTTAATCCTCATTTAGGATTCAGTCCTACCACTTATAAACAAAACCCAGCGATATTATCCATGGCTTTACTGAAATCGTCACCCTAGAAAAAACACAGAAACAACCCTAGTATTCCTGTCTCTGGGCCGAAAGATAGAACCCTAAATTCTTACCTCATCCTCTAACAATCACTAACTCACATTTCTATCTACCCATCTCCTATTTCCCTCGAAATCCACTCCTATACTCTGGTATTGTATTCCGTTGTCTACTAAAGTCTATAAAACCTAGCAACCTAGGCTCTGATACCAAACTTTGAAGCCCCGATTTTTGTACAATTTTTTTTAAAACAATAATAAATAAATATTCACTCGTCATTCGCAACATTCACAAATCAACCATGTCAACAACCCTACTACCATTCATACAACCCAACCCGCATTGGGTACCGGGTAAAAAGTAATTTTATTTATATAACCTAACAGCGGAAGATGGTATATACTTAACAACCAGAATACAATACCCAGAGTATCAACATACATATATGTACATACCCATCACATACCTAAAAATAACTCAACTCTAGGGGAATTACACCTCCCTAGTCCAAGAACTCACCATGTGTGTCAGGGTCCCAGCTCCCTATGGTCCCGGAGCTCTATCACTTGGCCTATCCATGTTCCCTGAAAAATTTAGATAATTTGGGTGAGACACATCTCAGTAAGAAGGAATAAATTATTTATAGTATGTGGCCATATGAGTTCAGTTATAACATACTTTACTTTCCAAATCAACATTTCATCTAAAAAAAATACACTAAAAAACATATTCTCATTATCATATAAATATACAACACAAGCTTTTATAAGCTTTAAAACCATTTCTCAAATTCTATGATTTCCAACACATATTTACCCGCGAAGTTCTTGAGAATAGAGAAGATTACCCGCCTATACAGGTAGCTTTCCTCTTCCTCAACACGTTATGCAGTCAAGTATGGCCACATCTGACACCTATCAGAGCACTCACCTTACTCAGTAAGCCCATAGGAGGAGAGTTTCACTTCGCCTAAATTATTTATGTTATTAACTCACACAGATCCATTTCCCACTTTATCATTCTTTATTTCTCAATTTCCATTATTTCTTTCATTTCTCATTTTAGCCAATTTTATCATTCTTTCACTTTCTATTTCCATTTCACTATCCAGCTCATGAGTATCCTTGGTACCTAGTACCAATATCGTGTCTATAACTCATGGCTATCCTGAGATCTTTCTTTCCATGCCATACTTCCCCCTATGGTCAAGGTTGTGCGGCCTGAAGGCTGGATCTAACCGCGGTTGGCCTACCCGGTTAGATCAAAATATCATATCACATATCTCGCGTCTGTAGTACGACTGGCCGACCTATAGCCCTGATCCGTACTCAAGGGGCACAACAACTCTACTAAACAGCTTAGTCAACTGTCACGCCACACACTCCAAGAGTTCGTGTGGTTGCACTACACCACTAGCAACGGTACTGTGCTCAATATCACAACCCATCATTAGGGTTTCCACAACCATCCATTAGGGTTCACTACCACATACCTACAATCATTATGCGGTATTGACATTTCATCAATTATATTTCAGTATATACGTTTCAGAATTCATGTTCTCATTTTCACATTTCAATATTTCCATATCAATATACATCATTAATCTTATATCAGTATAACTCAATTCATATCAATATAAATGTTCTCATCATTTTCTGTGTACATTTCATCTTCTCATAATAGTATATATCATGTTTCACGTATTTCAACATTTCTCAAAATACCCATATTAGTAATTTGTAAAGTCTCATTTTTCATGCAAATCATTTCTATTCACATATAAATACTATATTTCATTATTTTCCACTAATCACATCAATAATTCTCATTTCAATATTTTCTCAAAAATTACTCATCGTTATATTTCACATTTTTCAATATACGTCATATGCCGCATAGTTTTCATCTAATATTCATAATATATTAATTTCACACTCCAAAATATCACAATTTAATATTACTCAAATGCCACACAATTTATCTGATATTTATATCATAATAATTTCTTGACAAAATATCATATGCTCATTTTAACATATTAATTTAAATAGTAGCTCTAAAAATACTGTTATAATTTGTTCTCCTTACCTGACTTACTGAGAGTCTCGTTAGAACCTAAATCTTACACCCTTGGCGCCCAAAACTCAAACCCTGCAATTTGCATTTTTCTCAGATTGATTAACTCATTTCCCCAAAATAATACTCATCTAACCTTCCCTAGACTCCATATACCCCAAATTAACATTTAAACTAATATTTAACATCGTCACTTAATTTTCTGAACTATGCTTGCGGTTCCCGAAATTACATCCGCAACGCTCACCCGGGCTTTAAATTTCAAAAATCCTATTTCAACCTTAGATGCTCAATATTCTAACATTTTTAAATCAACACTAATTAAATAATAATAAGCCCCTTAATAACCCCCTTATCCCAAATTTGGGGTTATGCCTACAACGACCCCATGAGAATTCTGCTCCGTTAGACTTGTAGAGAATTATCCCTAAATTCTCGTGGTGGTGTCCGATCGTCAATTGGGCTTAAAATTTGTAAGAAATTGAGGTAAAAAAAGGAGATTTAGCTTACCCCAAGAGATACGCCTACGCCGCTCCTACCACCAATCCACTCCGTAGAAATGACGGCAGCGAAAAATGGAGTCCAACGGTATCTTTTGATTTTCAATCGGGCGAGTATCAGTCACGGAACTGAGGAAAAAGAGAGAGAGAGAGAGAGAGAGAGAGAGGGAGACTGAGGTGGGGGGGGGGTTGGTCCTTTCAGCACTGTTCCTAAAGCTTCAAAAGAAGCTTTAGGTAAATGAATAATAATAATAATAATATTTAATTTATAATAATAATAATATATTTTATTAATAAAAATAAAAATAAATTTAAATTATTATTTTTTTCTTTTTTATAAAATTAATTTTTTTATTTTTGGAAATTACTCCACTAATCTTGTATAGTCATTTTTGGGGTTATTATAATTTTTAAAATTCTAAAATACACAACATATTCTAAATTGTATTATACTAAATTTTTATTCTACTCTACTCTTTTTACTCTCGTTCATGCACTTGTTATGCTAGATTTTTGATATACTTTTCAAAATTATCTAAAATGTAAAATAACGATTGAGGTGAGACGATGCTTAGTAAGTAAATAAGATTATTATTAATGTGTGGCCAAAATGAGTTTTCATAATATTATACTTTCGTAAAATAATATTTAATACTATGACTTCAAAACTGTTTTTAAAATAAATGTGAATTTAAAAATTTCTACATAAAACTTTTACCATCAACTACAATAGTAAAATTTTATAACCATATACTGTAATTATTAAATTAAATTTTTAACTTTAAAACTGCAACTATAATATTTAATTATATACATGTATACTTTTCCTTACACATTTCTTTTAAATCATTATTTAGACACAAAAATGGTCATGTTCACATAAACATATACTTTTCTTTCAAATCATCAGTAGCTCTATACAGGTAATTAAATATGTATATACATATACTGTAAAAATCACCCTTGAGCCTATTAGCCGTAACTCATGTTTTTGTTAGCCGTAAGTCATGTTTCTGTTAGCCGTAAGTCATGTTTCTGTTATCCGTAAGTCATATTTACCTCTATGACTGGGTTGTATAGTCCGAAAACTGAACTTAGTTGGCTAACCGGCCAAACTAAATCAACGTACATAATCATTAAGTGAGATTTTCTCTATTAAACCCTAATCCGACCCAGGTGTGTACTCAGGAGAAATCCACTACCATATAAAACCACTTTGTAAACAGTGTTGGTGCACTTTGATCCGTTTAAACTTTAAGTTGCGGTACTGAATATTCGTAATTTTCTATATCGTCTGAACCATAAGGGGTTTTGAAAACATTTTGTTATATAATTTATACAATTAAAATAATATCACGAAAATCTCATTTTTATTCATATTTTCGTTATATACGTAACGTAAAAATCAACTCATCTTATCTTATATTTTCATGAAATATGCAACGTAAAAATAAACTCATGCCACACAATTTTTTTGTTAAAAATATTTTCTTGAATAGAAATTAATGCTGTAAAATACCCGAGGGGTTTAAAATATTTTTTAACTAAAAAATAAACGCAAGTATATTAAAGATAAAACTGGTATAATTAAATATGCATAAAAGTAAACTCGAGAGAATTTTAATAAAAATCTAACATAATCAAATTTACTTACAAATAAACTTGAGTATAAATTTTAAATAAAAATATAACATAATCAAATTTACTTGCTCTTACTTAACCTTGTGATACGATCATAACGAATATCTTTAAAAAATGAGATTGGAAAAAGTGGGTGAGTGAGAATTTTAATTATAGTAAAAATTTTCCTTCTACTACTAATTCTTTTACTCACCAATCCTTCTCTTCCTTTGGAAATTTTTTTGTGAAAAATGAAAGTTGAGAGTTTCCTATTTATAGGAAATTTTTGGGAAAGAAAATGAAATTTGTAAAAGTGTGGAGCAGGTGAAATTATAATTTTTTTAAAATAAAGAAATGGGCAAAGAATAGACATGAAATGGACATGGGATGGGAGGTATGGGATGAGGATGGGGGTACATGTGGGGAAAATGGGAGTGCTTGCCGACACTCCTATTTAATTATTTTTTAATTAATTTACTTAATTAATTAATTAATTAATTATTTATTTGAAATCATTATTATTATCATTGTTATTATTTTTAAACTATGTTTTAGTTTTTTTATAAAAAAGAATTAAGTTCGAATTTTACGAACTCATGTGGGCCCACATGGTTTTGTGGGCTCCACACAACTTCGAGACTCAAGTGGCTCCTACATAACTCCAATAGTCCTCACACGGTCTTATAGACCCTACACAACTTCGAGACTTATGTGGATCCCATACGACTTCATGACTCATGTGGGCCCCATACAGTTATGTGGACCCTACATATTATACTTATATTATTATTATTATTATTATTATTATTATTATTATTATTATTATTATTATTATTATTATATATTTCTACATATTATATTAGTCAAAACATTATTTTATGTATATATACTTATTTACATATACAAGCAGTGTCTACCCTGTTTATCCTATAAAATTTCATTTTGACCAGATCAACCTCCAGGGAGTGACTGAGCCGCAATGGTCTTTGAGCACTCGCTAAGACAAGGTCTTTCTTAGGCATCAAACATGGAATCAATGATCCTACAGAAAAACACCTCTGTATTGATATTAACTTAATTATCATTTTTATTATTATTTTACTATTATTATTATGCTTTAGTCGTATATATATTTTTGGGGTCATTACACATAATTTTATACAGATTCATAGTATTACGATTTATTCAGAATCATGGAATTACAATTTATATAGAATCATGATATTATAGTTTATACAGAATCATGGTAAAATAGTAATATTTATAAATAGTATTATATAGTATCAAAACCCTGATGGACCATAGATTTATAGAGAGCGCGGTATTGCTGCTATATAGTTATAGTAGTGCAACCACACTTTCAAATAAAGTGTTGGTAATCAGTCGATTGAGCCAGAGGAGAGTAGAGGATCCCCCTGGAGTCTGGACCAAGTTGGGTAGGCCAATTGTACTCACAGTTATAGTTACAGTTACAGATACAGATACAATTTGACTTAGTTTGGTGGGCCAGCCATAATTAAGTCTAGCCTATGGGCCACACAACCCGATCATGCAGGGTTAATTCATGATTACATTTATCCATCCAGGGGAGTTTTCACAATTTTATATATATATATACATAGATTTACGAAAGCAGAATTATTTATCATAGTTAAAAGTATGTTCAAATAGAAAGTGTGTATTTGAAATGACATAGGTGTGAGCTATGATATATGTATATACATAGAAATGCCTTTACAGTTATAGTTGAATTATAACTACGTCTTGATTTATAAAACTCATCTGCCACAAATTGATATTAACTTATTCCCACTTACTGAGAGGTGTCTCACCCAAGAATTTAAACATTTCAGGAGATCCAGATCATCAAGCGGAGCGAGCTCCGAGGTAGAGGAGGTTGTAGTACTGCCCTGATTTCAGGGTAAGTGTTTGAACTGAGAGATATGTTTTTGTATAATCCCTAAGGTATTTCATGGATTGTTGGGGATGTATATCTATATGTATGGAGGTTATAGCACTCTGTATTGTATATATAAGGTTTGGGTATTTTTATGTTTTCCACCGCATAGATAGTAAGCATTTATGGATAGGTATATCCTCAATACCCCACTTTGGTCCGAGTTGATTATAAAAAAAAAATATAGAGCAGAATTTTCGGGCCGTGACACCTAAACACCTAGTTGATCTTTACAAGACATCGTTAAAAGGAAAAGGGAAAAATGCTGAAGTGAATTTGTCTAAACCCATTGATGCTAAGTATGAGTCTCCTTTGGATGTTGATTTTGATATTTCTGATTTTTTTGAGGATCCTAGTGGCAAAATTGATCATTTGATTGAGGAAGACATGTGTTTTGTGGACAGTGGCATGACTCACACAATTCTTCGTGTTAAAAAATAATTTTTGTAATTACCATTAGCTGAAATTAATGTTAATACAATATCTGGCTCTGCAAATGTAATGGAGGGCTCTAGAAGAGTTCATATTATGTTTCCAAATGAGACAAAATTGTACATTGATGATGCGTTGTATTCTAGTAGATCCCGAAGAAATCTACTAAGTTTTAAAGATATACGTCGCAATAGATATCATGTTGAAACCAAAAATGAAGGAGATATGAAATATCTTTTAATTACATCTACATTTTCAAACCAGAAGATCATATTGGAAAAATTTTCAAGTTTTTCATCTGACCTATATTTCACAAAAATAAGGATGGTTGAATCAAATTTTATGCACTGGAAGTGCTCTGAGCCTAGAAGTTTTATACTTTGGCATGATCGTCTTGGCCATCCTGGTTCAACTATGATGCGACGAATCATTGAAAATACACATGGACATCCATTAAGGATCAGAAAGTTCTTTTACCTAGTGATTATTTTTTTATTTCTTGTGCTCAGGGAAAACTACTTGCTAGACCTTCTCCATCTAAATTACCTTTAGAGTCTCCATCTTTTCTACAAAGAATACAAGGAGATATTTGTGGCCCAATCCATCCATCTTGCAGACCATTTCGATATTTCATGGTTTTAATTGATGCTTCCACTCTATGGTCACATGTTTGTCTACTTTCAACTCGTAATGTTGCTTTTGCTAAATTTCTTGCTCAAATAATAAAGTTAAGATCAAGTTTTCTTGATGATCCCATTCAAACTGCTCGTTTAGATAATGCAGGTGAATTTTCTTCAAAAAGCATTTTATGACTATTGCATGTCAATAGGAATAAGTGTTGAACATTCTATTGCACATGTTCATACACAAAATGGTTTAGAGGAATCCTTCATTAAGCGTTTATAATTTATTGCTAAACCTATGCTTATGCGATCAAAGCTTCCTGCATCTACTTGGGATCATGCTATAGTGCATGCCGCGTCTTTGATTAGAATTAGACTAACTGCATATTACTATTTTTCACCTTCACAACTTGTTTTTAATCACCAACCTAATATATCTCATCTTAGAATTTTTGGTTGTGCAGTATATGTTCCTATTGCACCTGCGCAACAAAGTAAGATGAGATCACAGCGTCGGCTTGGTATTTATGTTGGTTTTGATTGTCCTTCTATCATTAGATATCTTGAACCACTAACAAGTGATCTTTTTAGAGCAAGATTTCTAGATTGCCAATTTGATGAATTAGTTTTCTCATCATTATGAGAAGGAAAAGGTAAAGGATTAAAAACACAAGAAATTTGTGGGAACACACAAACTTTGTCTGATCTTGATACACGCACAAATCAATATGAACTTGAAGTTCAAAGAATAATTCATTTGCAGAATGCTGCAAATCAATTGCCAGATGGTTTTACAGACACCAAAAGTGTCACTCAATCACATGTTCTGATAGCAAATATTCCTGCTAGATTGATTATTCCTGAAGAACACCCAATGGGAATAGCATCTAATGAATCTAAAATGCGCTAGAAGCGTGGTAGACCAATTGGTGCAAAGTATACTATTCCTCAAAAGAAAAAGGAAATGAATAAAAGTGACACTCCAAAAGAGGTCATTAACACTCAAGAAGAGGTTAAAAGAAATATAGATCAACAATCCCATATTTCCACAAAAGCAACACCAGAAGTGTTTCCGGTACCGAAAAATTATAAGATCTCATTAAAATTTGGAAATATGCAGAGAAGAAATGAAGTTGTTGTTGACAATGTATTTGCATATGCGATTGCTTCAGAAATTATTAATGATAATGAGCCTGAACCTCAAACTGTAGAAGAATGTCAATATCGAAATGATTGGCCAAAATGGAAAGAAGCAATATAGGCTGAGCTAGACTCATTAGCCAAACGTAAGGTATTTGGACCAGTAGTCCAAACACCTGAGAATGTCAAACCTGTTGGGTAGTTGGGTATAAATGAGTTTTTGTACATAAAAGAAATGAAATGAAATGAATAAAATTGTGAGATACAAGGTGCATCTTGTAGTACAAGGTTTCTCACAAAGGCCTAATATAGATTATAATGAGACCTATTCCCCTGTTATGGATGCAGTTACTTTCAGATTTTTGATTATTTTAATGGTTTCTAAAGGTGTTGACATTCGCCTCATGGACATAGTAACAGCTTACTTGTATGACTCATTAGATAATGACATATATATGAAAATACCTGAAGGATTTAAAATGCCTGAAGCATATAATTCAAAACAACGGCAAATGTATTCTGTGAAATTACAAAGATCCTTGTATGGATTGAAGCAATCTGTACAAATGTAGTACAATCGTCTAAGTGAATATTTGTTGAAAATTGGATATGAAAATAATCTTATTTGTCCTTTTTTTTTTTGTCAAGAAGATAAATTCTGGATTTGCTATAGTCACAGTTTATGTTGATGACATAAACATAGTAGGAACTCCAGAAGAGATCTCAACAACTGCTGACTACTTAATGAAAGAATTTGAAATGACGGATCTTGGGAAGACAAAATTTTGTCTTGGTTTTCAAGTTGAACATTTAACAAGTGGAATTCTTATTCATCAATCATCTTATGTAGAAAAAATCTTGAAATAGTTTTTGTAATGACCTGCTTATTTTAGCCCTTTTTTTTTTTATGATAATAAAAATCCATATAATAAATTTAGCAGATCGTAATCAACCTGAACCCGTGAGTACTAGGGATACATCAGAAATGCACACGGAAGCCTAAGTAGCAGGAAACATAAAATCATATACATCTTAAAGTACCATTTAACACCATACCAGAGTTTACTACAACCATCATATAGGTACACACATCTCAAAATATCCAAAATAGTCCTAGGGTCTCCACCCAAAAATTTGTCTGACCCTATCAACTACTTACCCTTCAGAAAAGGTAGATCAACAGTAACTGTAATGACCCGAAGAATAATACTATTTAATTAATAAGAGAGAGAAAAATGAAAAAATATATATAAAAAGCGCCAGCAGGCTTCGTCGATGAACGCGAACGTTGCATTACGGGCTCGTCAATGAGGGTACGCTTCGTCGACGAGAAGATACCGAGAGGATATTTAGGCGACTCTGAATTTTGTCGACGAGGGGGAGAGTTCGTTGACGAGTAACCTTCTTGACCTCGTCGACGAGGTGATGTGGCTTGTCAATGAAGACCATGGCATAAATAGTGCAAACCTCATATTTTTATGCATAAAAATCAGAAAAATCCCTCTCTTTTTCTCCTCCCTGCAGTTCCTCTCTCCTCTCTCTTTGATTTCGGCTTCGTTGTTCGCTGGATTGACGATCTGAGGCCACCACAACGCTCCTGGGAAAGTTCTCTCCAAGTCTGCTAGAGCGGACCGTTGGTGGGGCAAAGTTGAAATTCATCCTTGGGTTAAGGTAAGACTTTTTATGCAAAATTTGGTCTTAGCGTAGTTATAGGAAATGTTATTCATGGAAAAATTCTGAAGTTTAGTTGTGGGAATTGTTGGATTCAGGGTGTTGAACGGGGAACCCTGCGGGTGCAGGACGAGTGGATTTTTAGGGAGTTTCTTCTCAGTGTCAGGTAAGGGAATAAACTAAAGCAGTTATTTTCCATACAAATTATATTATTATTATTTATCAGCAAATTTATTTTTAGGAAGCATGTATAATATATATGAAGAGATTGGTAATAATGCATGTTTGGGAAAATACTGCTATTATGTTGAAATGTATATATATATATATATACTTGTATGATATGCCAGGAAATATGATTTTTAGAATCGAATGTACGGTTTATTCAGCATTGTGTGACATGAATATTATTTTACCTATAAAGTATTATGTTATGGAAATTTTACGAATAAAACATATTTTTACAGATTATAAGATAATGCAGTACGTTATGGTTTCAAAATACATGATAAATGAATTATTTACTCATAACTATATTTATGAAATGTTCGACGCAAGGCCGTGATTGATAGCCAGCGCAAGGCCGTGTATGATATATGATTTCGATGCAATATCGTATGTATGATTTTGGCGCAAGGCCATAGATATGAAAGTAAACGGTGCAAGGCCGTATGTTTTTACATTATTACAGAACATGCTATCAATCTATTTACGTTAAACTATATATGTAACGACCTACTATTTAAATGAGGGGTTTTTTTTTTTATACTATGATATTTAACATGCTCTGATACTAAATTGGATTGAACCCAATCTTTAACCTAAGCAACAAGAAGCGGAAATCAAATAAACATATCCATATATAATTATATACAATACACTACCAGAGTGCTAACATGTTTCCAAAAATATACACATATCACTGTTCCCCCAATATCCTCAACTGGTCAGGAGTATACAAAAATATTCCCAAAATATACTCACTCTCTCTCTGACAGGGCAGTACTAAAGCCCCTCTATCTGTGAGTCTGGTCTACTCGCCTACCTGGACACCTGAAAAATGATTCAACACTGGGATGAACCAACGCTCAATAAGACGAAATATGCTATTACTAGTGTGTGGCAATTGAGCTACAATACTGAGAAAATCTATTACTATATAGTTATGTATCACTGGATCTGTAAAGCACAATACTAGAAATATAATCTTCATCTTTTACCTGTTGCTTAACATTTCTGTACTTTAGGTTTCTATTCAAAATACTGCTAATATATGTATATGTTTTTTGTTTCCGTAAAGCTGTATAAACATAATAATAACTATAAACTTCCCTGTGGATAACTGTGTGTCATAATTTAACCCCTCATGACAGGGTTGTGTGGCCCGTAGGCGGGATTTACCCTAGTTGGCCAACCAGGAATAAATCACAATACTTTATAGTCTGATCAGCCCTCCTCAACCCATATCTGATGGGGAGCCGGTCCACTCGTGGGTTCTATGTGATCGACCTTTATACCACGTATTATCTGAATAGGTGGTTGCACTCTATAAACTGTATATAGCTACGGTACCGTACTCTGTAACTGTATGGTCCAACAGGGTCTCATACTATATAATACACCTCTATATACAACTATCTCCTTTACCATGATTCTGTAATAACTGTATAAACCATGATGTTGTAGAAAACTGTATCTATATCATTTGTGTCTCTATAATTAACTATAAATCTGTATGTCATGGTACAGCAAAACAATATAATCATGGTATTTCTGTAATTGCTATAAAATACATTCACTGTCTATAAATTCTGTAAAACACATATCTGAAAATACTGTAAAGCATGTTTCTATACTATATCTATATTCTCAAGCCACACAGTAATTTTAAAACATATTAATCACATTTGATAAATTGTATAAATCTCTACTATAAACAATACTTTGGTGGAACATTTATAATTTCATACTGAAAACATATTCATATAACCTAGCATAGCATATTTCCCTTAACTGTTTCCTGTTAAAAATCCCCTATTATAACGGGTCCAACACCCGCAGGGTTCTCCACTCAACACCCTGAAAACCATAAATCTCATAACAAAATATCAATATTTCTTGACCTACATCATTTCCTACAACTTCTAGGAAGCCAAAAACTGAATAAAAGACCTTACCCTGGATTTGGAATGAATTCCAACTTCGTTTCACCAACGATCCGCTCCAGCAGACTTGTAAAAAACTTCGCCAGGAGTGTCGTGGTGGCTTTGGATCGTCGATCCGACGACTGGTGGGGCCAAAATTGAAGAGAGAAGGGAGAGAGAGAAGCCTGAAAATGTGGTAAAAATATGATTTTTCACTACTTATAGGGCCAGATTCATCAACGAGACACGTCACCTCGTCGACGAGTCCTTCAGTAAATTCGTCGGCGAACCTCACCATTCGTCGACAAAATTCAGAGTCGCCCAAATCCATCTCTCGGTATTTTCTCGTCGACGAAACGGGACCTAATCGACGAGATCCTGAATACATTCGTCAACAAATCTTGGAAATTCTTGAAATTGTATTCTCCAAAATGCAATGTCGTTGACGAATGCGGAGCGTTCGTCAACGAAGTCTATTGCCTCCTTCTATTACTGATTCCATTTCTCTCTCTCTTCATTATTTAAATACCATTATTTTCCGGATCGTTACAGTATATTATCATGTATTATGTATTATCAGAACTCGAATGATAGTTTAGTTTAGTTTCAGGGGCACGGTACCGTTGTTATACAGATCATATATTATGTTCATACTTGTGCTAACCACCCCACAAGGGGGTGGGAGATGGGTAGTCGATGTGGCTTTCAGTGTAGAGTTGTAGATGTCTACCTCGCAATTCGGACTAGGGTGTGGTGGGCCCATCGTACTTACAGACATTTTTGACTCGGCAGTGGTTGACCAACCATTGTTGGGTCCCGGCTTCGAGCTGCACTACCCATCAAGGGGGTAATACATGACATCAACTAGCTATTCATCGTGGGTAAATTTTAGTAATATTAATTATATCAGATGATTCATGAGCAGTATGATTTATTAGAAAATGTGAAAGTATATGATTATTCACTATGTTATGATGTATGTTTTCAGGTATATGAAATGTATTGTATATGTATAATTACATCAAATATTCATGTTGTCACATGGCTGTATTTAGTTTATTTTTCCTTACTGAGAAGTGTCACACCCCCGAATTTAAATAACTTTTCAGGAAACCCAGAAAGACCAGCGGATCGAGGCCGCCGTTGAGTCAGTTGAGCTATCCCGTTAGGAGGGTAAGTCTGGACTAGGATCAGGAGATTTTGATGTGGGATCCTAAAGTTATTTTTGTATTTTTGGGAGATTGTATATAAACACTGTGTTTTGGATTATAGTTAACTCTGGTATTATGTATTTTGTGGTTATGAGAATGATGATTTATATTTACAGTTGCCTAGGTTTCGCTATGTATGACAGGCGTTCCCGTTACCCACAGGTTCGGGTTGACTATTTTATTTATTATGTTTTATTTTATGATAAGATAAACAGGTCGTTACAGTAACTATCTCTGTGGAGCTTTATCCGCTCTCCTATCTGGGGCTCCTAAAATATTCATATAATTTGGGGTGAGACACCTCTGAGTAAGGGAAATAAACTAATACCAGTGTGTGGCAACATGAGTGTTTCCGTGTTATACATAAAAGCATACATAAGCATATTTAGTAAAATTGTCTATATAATTTGTGGGAAAAACATGTATAATCATAGTATGGCAGAACATATTGGATTTTCATAAGCATTATTCATCTCATATAATAATAATACAAAAACAACCCTGGAAGGTTAGCTAGCTGATGTCATGTCTTACCCCCACATGATTGGGTTGTGTGGCCCGAAGGCGGGACCTGACAATGGCTGGCTGACCACTGCCAAGTCAAAGTAAATGTCCGTAAGTACGATGGGTTTGCCAGACCTAGTTCGTACACCAGGGGCGCCAACACTTCAATAAACCACATCTACTATCCATCCTCACACTGCCTCGTACGACAGCGATAACACAATATCATAATGATCATGAACACATAGCTATGGTACCGTGCACGTGCAAGCCTAAACCAAGCAAATCAGGTTCTGATAACATATAACATATTTCAAATTGTGATACATTACTATTTCATAATAATAATTGTCAATTTAATATCATAATAACACATTTCATATATATATAATGTGAAAATCATCGGCCCTTACGCCAGCATTTCATATTTTATCAATCACTGCCCGTACGCCGTATCACATATCAAATAAGAAGCTCGACCGTACGCCGGCATATCATATAAATGGCTCGGCTCGTACACCAACATATCATATAAATGGCTTAGCCTGTACGCCGGCATATCACGTAAATGGCTTGGCCCGTACACCGGCATATCATGTGAGAACATCCTCGACATGTACACCGGTATATCATGTAAAAACTCTTGGCCCGTACGCCGGTATATCATATAAAAACTCCTAGCCCGTATGCCGATTTATTATTATAAAACTCTGTATCATTTAACATTTTCCTAGAAAACAGTAATTCATATTAAATTCTACTCATGCCACACAGAATGGGTATTACGTATATTTAAAACATATCATCATTTACAGCAGTAGTTCCCAAACATAATGCATATATATATATATATATATATATATATATATATTTATTTATTTATTTATTTTCCTGAAATCAAATGCTATAAGATTATACATATATTTCATAAAACGACTAGCTTGGTTTATCTCCTTACCTGATTTCTGAAAAGCCCTTAAGATAATCAGTCTTGCACCCACAAGGTTTCCCGTTCAACACCCTGAAAACAACATTTTCTAGAACAGAAATTCAGTATTTCTACGTGCACTACGTTTTCTACAACTGTAGGAAAGGCCAAATACTGAATAAAAGCCTTACCCTGAATTTGGGATGAATCCAACTTAACCCCACCAACGATCCACTCCAGCAGAGTTGAAGAGAACTTTCCCAGGAGTGTCATGGTGGCCTCGGATCGTCAAACCGGCAAAAGATTAGCCCGAAATCCTAGAGAGAAGGAGGGAGGGACGAAAACCTAGAGAGAGAAAGAGTTTCTCGCGTAATTTCTGTTGAAAAATTTGGTTTTAGCATACTTATACACTGGCCTTCGTCGACGAGACACGTCACTTCGTCGACGAGGTTAAGAAGGACGTTCGTCGATGAATGCTTGCTTCTCGTCGACGAAATTCAGAGATGGGAAAATAACCTCTCGGTGTTTTCTCGTCGATGAGACACGTCCCCGTCAACGAGCCCTTCATATGTTCTCGTCGAAGAATCCCCTGTGTTCGTTGATGAGGCCCTATTTAATTTCCCAATCTTAATTCTTTTCTCTCCTTCTCCCATTATTTAAATACCAAAATTCCCCAAGTCACTACAGTTTTATATGGATAAATCTTATCCATTAAGCTCCCCGATGGTTGTTCATTCACTTGATGTGAAAAATGATTTTTTTCGTCCTCGAGAAGATGATGAAGAAATCCTTGGTCTTGAAGTACCTTATCTTAGTGCAATTGGAGCACTCTTGTATCTTGCAAATTGCACTAAACCAGATATAATTTTTGCAGTAAATTTTCTGGCAAGGTTTAGTTCTACACCAACTCAGAGACATTGGAATAGAGTAAAACATGTTCTTCGTTATCTCCGCGGTACATTTGATATGAGTTTATTTTACCCAAAGGGAGTAAAGTCTGTGTTGAAATGATATGCTGATGTTGGATATCTTTCTGATCCTCATAAAACTTGATCACAAACAAGCTATATTTTTACATGTGGTGATACTGCTATCTCATGACGATCTATAAAGCAAACGATCACTGCAACCTCTTCAAAACATTGAAAAATATTGAAAGTTCATGAAGCAAGTTGTGAATGTGTATGGTTAATAACTATAATCCAACACATTAAAGGGACAAGTGAATTACCACTAGAGGATGACAAAATAACAATATTGTACAAGGACAATGCAGCATGTATTGCACAAATCAAAGGTGGATACATAAAAGGTGATAGAACTAAACATATTTCATCAAAGTTCTTTTACACTCATGAAGTTTTGAAGAAAAGAGATGTTGACATTTGCAAAATTCGTTCAAATGACAACTCAGCAAATCTATTCACAAAAGCATTGTCAACCTCAATTTTCAAAAAACATATACGTAACATTGGAATGCGACAACTTAAGGACATTTCTTAATTGATTGTATTTTTTAGGGAAAGTATGAATACTGTACTCTTTTTCCTTCGTTAAGGTTTTGTCCCACAGGGTTTTCCTTAGTGAAGGTTTTAACGAGACATATTCACAATGTATAGTCATCCAAGGGAAAGTGTTGTAAAATGTAAATATTATACATGTGGATGACTATCTTGAGAATAAGTTATAACTTTTGGTGTGCCTACATAATGATTTATTATGGAATTTATTTTTGGGATGTCAATATAATCTTTGCCTATATAAGGACATGTTTTACAACTAAAATGGAGATAAAAAAGAGATGATTAGCAACATCTAGTTCTTGAAGAACTAGACTAATGAATTTCTATAACTCCAAATTTCTTTACTTTAATTTTTTTATAATTCTCTCTTTATTTCATTTACAACACCTTTTACCAAAAAAATTGAATTGTTTACTAATTATAAAGGAAAATTAGACTTTAGATGTAGTTAATTGAAGCTTTTTTTGGTATTTGGGTGGTCCTTGGGATCTCAATTTTTTTTTTTAATCATAAATTTGAATTTTATGTATTTAGAAAAAATGAAATATAAAATTATAGTAAATTAAGTGATTTTTGTGTAAAACTAGGCAAATTTAAGTACAAGGAATGGTCATAAAAAGAAAAGTTTTTTTTGGTTATAAAATTAATAAGGAAAATATAGATTAGTGTGGCTATAAATTTGTTAATTTAATAATTTACTTATTATTTGAAACTTTAGTTTAGTTTAGTTTTATTAATATTGGAAAGGTGGTCTTCAAAATTTTAGTTATGCAATATCATGGTTGGTAGATACAATAGAATGAGAAAACTTTACTGATCATGTTATTAAAATTAGAACATGACTATCCTTGAGATTTCAAAAATTTTAAAAATTTCCCTTGAGATTTATCAAAAGAAACATATCTCCCTTTATATTTGACAAAAAGATAAAATTGTTAAAGGTATAAGATCTATTGAATTTTTGAAATCTCAAAAAACATCATTGTCTTTTTGTCAAATCTCAGGAGAGATTAATATCTCCGGTTCAAAATTTAAAGACTGCAACACAATTTAATTAAAATGATAGTAAATAAGTAACGTATAACATTTTATTAGAACTAGTTATGGGCATGTGTTTTACACGTGGGACATTATTTTATATATTATAGATTATAATTAATATTTTCTTGAGTAATAAGACTAAAACTCATTATGAATTATCTAGTATTATTGTTAACACAATAATATAAAATTTTAATGTAATGACCCGAACAATAAAAAAATGGTATTTAAATAGAGAGGAAGGGAAATGGAAACAGGAACAGAAGGAGGCAGCAGATTTCGTCGACGAACGCTCTGCGTTCGTCAACGATGTTGCATTTTGGGAAGTAACGAACCAAGAAAATTATCAGGTCCTCATCGATGAAAGCAGGGGACTCATCGATGATGATACAAAAGCGCCTTGTCAACGAAGACAAGTTTCATCAACGAGAAAATACCGAGAGGTTTTTGGGGCGACTCTAAATTTCGTTGACAAAGGAAAGAGTTCGTCGATGAAATTACTATTGACCTCGTCGACGAAGCCATTAGTATAAATAGTGTAAAACTCGGATTAAATGTAGAAAAATCAAAAATCTTCTTACCCTCTCTCTCCTCTACAGTTCCTCTCTCCTCTCTCTTTGATTTCGGGCCGTATTTTCGCCGGTTTGACGATATGAAGCCACCACGATGCTCCTAGAGAAGTTCTCTCCATTTTTACCAAAGCGGATCGTTGGTGGGAGCAAGTTGAAATTCGTCCCCGAATCAAGGTAAGACTTTTTGTGCCGAATTTGGTATTTTCATAGTTATAGGAAATGATATTCACATGAAAATACTGAAGTTTAGTACTGGGAGTTTTCATATTCAGAATATTGATCAGGAAATCCTATGAGTGTGAGTCCAGGAATTCATAGGGGCTTTTTAGTTGCTAGGTAAGGGAATAAACTAAAGCAGTTATTTTCCACGTGTATTATTATTGTTTATCGGTAAATTAATTTTCAGGAAAGCATGCATGATATTTGAATATTATTGAGAAAATGTATGTTATTGGGAAAATATTGCTATTATACGGAAAATGTGATTTTAGAATGAAATGTACGGAATCATTCAACTTTGTGTAGCATGAATGTTATTTTTCATGAAAAGTAATGATATGACAAATTTTACGAATAAAGCATGTTTTCAGGAGTTATGAAAAGATACAGTATATTATGATGATTTTGATAAGTACATGATAATTGATTATTTTCAGAATGATATGTATTTATGAAATGTTCGGGGCGAGGCCATATTTATGAAATGTTCGGCGCGAGACCGTATTTATGAAATTATGACAAATGCTAGAATATCATGTATTATACGCTATCAGAATCCGGATGTTAGTTTAGTTCAGTTTTAGGAGCTCGGTATCGTAGCTATATAAATCAAATATCTATATTCATATTTGTGTTAACCACCCCACGAGGGGGTGGGAGATGGATAGTTGATGTGACTTTCAGTGTAGAGTTATAGACGTCCACCTGCCAATTCGGACCAGGGTGTGGTGGGTCCATCGTACTTACAGACATTTTTGACTCGGCAGTGGTCTGCCAGCCATTGTCGCTTCAGGTATTATGTTTTATGGTTGGATGGCTGTAATTTTATACTTACTGCTGTTTAGGTTTCTACTATTTATGACTAGTCTATCCTCATTGCCCACGGGTTGGGTTGATCATATATTTAAATATGCTTAATATTTGATAGGTTAAGCAAGTCGTTACAGTTTGGTATCAGAGCCTAGTATACTAGGTTCTGTAGACTCTAGAGTGCAACAGTAATAATACCAGAGTATAGGATAAGGGGATTTGAGGTCTTGTTTTGTAGTCTAGATGCAGGACTTTCGTGGTGGTTTGTGTGATTTTCCTAGGGTGACGATCTTAGGAAAGTCATGGTAAACTATCGTCGGGTTGGGTATCTAGGTTGTAGGATTGAACCTTGAATTAGGATCAGAAGAGATGAATTAATTTGGAGAATATATTATATGAGTTGGATGATATGTATAGTGAAGGGGAGATTATAAGTTAAGTTATTTGTTTTTCAGGATGGACCCTGGTGGCAGTAGTGCCCACCCCAGTGGAAATGAGGGTGCGAGACCCTCAGGCACTGTGGGGAGTGATTCGGATGCCGGCAACGTGACACAATAGGTTATGGCAAAAATTGCTAGGAGTTCGAGGGAACAGGGTGGTCCATCGGCAAGCCATGGTAGTTCGATAGAGAAATTCATAAAGATGAATCCTCCAGCCTTATCAAGGGGAACAGATCCTGCAGTCACTGAAAACTGGGTGCAGGAGATAAAGAAAATATTTGCGGTGCTGCAGTGTTCAGAGGAGCTGCGGATGCTATTTGCTACCTACAGACTGATTGGAGAGGCTGAGAGGTGGTGGATAGCGGTGAAACTTTTAAAGCAGCAGAGGACAGTACCTGTGGAGATAACATGGGAGCGATTTAAGGAGACATTCTTCGACAGGTATTTTTCGGCATGGTCCAGGGAAGCGAAGATTGAGGAGTTCCTGAATCTGAAGCAGGGACAGCAAACCATACAACAGTACGCTGCGAGGTTCATCGAATTATCTTGCTTCGCCCCGTACATCATACCAAATGAAGCAAAGAAGGTACGACAGTTTGAGAGAGTCCTAAGGAGAGAAATACATAAAAAAGTAATGATATTAAAGTTGCATGACTTTGCTGAGATGGTGGATAGAACCACTATAGCAGAGATTGGAGAACGGTTAGAGGCTGAGGAGCAGAGGCAGAAGAAGAGATCCGCAACTTCCGGTTCCCAGTAGGGAGTTGGTCATGGTTCGTGGAAGGGAAGTGGCTATTACAAAGACCAAAGACAGGAGACCAGGAATCGCAGTGTCCAGGGTGTGCAGTGATCTCCAACTTGCCTGTCCTGCCGGAAAAGACACTTAGGGGAGTGTCATGCTGGACGAGGTGTCTGCTACTGGTGTGGGGAGCCAAGGCATATGATGAGGGAATGTCAGGCTCAGATTGGTGCAGCTCATACTCCTGCTCCTAGACCTACTTAGGGAGGCTACTAGGCGCCACGTGGAGGCCAGCAGAGGAATATGGTCTCAGCCAGGGTTTTTGCTTTAACGCCGGGCAATGCTGAGGCAGCCGGCGACGTGGTGACAGGTACGGTTAATATGTTTTCATTTAAAGTTGTTGCACCTTTTGATTCTGGTGCCACACCATCGTTTGTGTCCTTGGGGTGTGTTAAATTATGTGGGGTTGAAACACAATCACTAGATGTCGGGTTATTAGTGGCTACACCGACCGGGTCAGCGGTGAGATGTAGTAGGATGCTTCATGGTTGTCCAGTTGATGTTCGGGGGAGAATTTTATCTGCTGATTTGGTGGTGCTAGATATGCACGAGTTTGACATCATCTTCGACATGGATTGGCTAGCAGCTAATTCTGCTATTATAGACTGTCGTGCAAGAGAAGAAATATTCAAGCCTTTAGGGAAACCAGAATTCAGATTTACAGGGTCACGAGTGCAATCTTTACCTCAAATGGTCTCAGCTGTTCAGGCAAGGAGGCTGCTCTAGAGTAGCTGTCAGGGATTTGTGGTTTTTGAGAAGGAAATGTCAAAAAATGAATTGAAACTTATCAATACGCCTGTGGTGAAAGAATTTACAGATGTGTTCCCAGATGAATTACCAGGTCTGCCGCCTGATCATGCGGTTGATTTTCCTATTAAGCTACTTCCAGGTACAACACTGATCTCTAAAGCACCATACCAAATGGCACCAGCAGAGTTGGTAGAATTGAAAGATCAGTTGCAGGATTTACTTGATAACGGTTTCATACGACCTAGTGTATCTCCGTGGGGAGCTCCAGTACTGTTCGTGAAGAAGAAAGACAGGTCTATGAGGATGTGCATAGATTACAGGGAGATTAATAAAGTGACCATAAAAAATAAGTATCCTCTACCCCGTATAGATGATTTGTTTTACCAGCTCCAGGGTACATGGGTGTATTCTAAGATCGATCTCAGGTCAAGCTACCATTAGGTAAAGGTAAGAGCAGAAGATGTATCGAAGACAGCTTTCAGGACCAGATATGGGCATTACGAGTTCCTTGTTATGCCATTTGGTCTGACGAATGCTCCTGCAGTATTTATGGACCAGATGAATAGAGTCTTTCACCAATACCTGGACTAGTTCGTGGTTGTTTTTATTGATGATGTACTGGTCTATTCGAGGAGCTATGAGGAGCACGAGATACATTTGAGACAGGTGTTGCAGATGCTCAGGGAGAAGAAGCTGTATACAAAGTTCAGTAAATGCGACTTCTGGCTCTAGAAAGTTGTGTTTTTAGGCCATGTTATCTTAGGAGACAGAATTTCTGTGGATTCTAGTAAAATTGAGGTGGTAGTGAATTGCGCTAAACCAAGGAATGTCCAAGAGATCTTGGGATTAGCTGGATATTACCATCATTTTATTGAGGGATTCTCAGTTTTATCAGGGCCTTTGACACGACTGACTAGGAAGAATACAAGATTTGAATGGGATGAAAGCTATGAGCAGAGTTTTCAGGAATTGAAGCAGAGGCTAGTCATAGCTCCAGTACTGATAATCCCGTCTAGGGGTGAGGGTTATACTATCTATAGTGATGCATCTCTGAAGGGACTTGACTATGTATTGATGCAGCATGGTAGGGTAGTGGCGTATGCATCCAGACAGTTGAAAGAATATGAAAAGAACTACCCTACCCACGATCTTGAATTGGCTGTAGTGGTACACGCATTGAAAATTTGGAGGCATTACTTGTACGGTGAGCAGTGTGAGATTTTCTCCGATCACAAGAGCTTAAAGTATTTCTTCACTCAGAAGGAACTGAATATGAGACAGAGAAGGTAATTAGAGTTAATTAAAGATTTTGATTGTATTATCAGTTACCACCCAGGGAAAGCAAATGTGGTAGCTGATGCACTGAGCAGAAAATCTGGGTAATCAGCGTTGAGGGCTATGGATATCGAGTATCCGATCATGATGGATCTGGAAAGACTCAGCATCAAGTTGGTTGAGAATGACCCACAGGTATATATCGCCAGTCTAGTGGTACAACCTACTCTATAGGAAAGAATTAAAGTTGCCTAGAAAGAAAACCCAGAATTAGTAGAGGTAATAGATAGAGTGCAAAGGGGTCAGGGGGAGGAATTCAATATTGCAGACGACGGAGCATTGCGATTTCGTTCCAGATTAGGTGTTCCTGCCGATACTGACATTTGGAAGACTATTTTAGAGGAGGCTCACAGATCTTTGTATACAGTTCATCCCGGTAGTACGAAAATGTACAGGGATCGGCAAGAGTTTATTGGTGGAGTGGTATGAAAAGAGAGATTGCCAAGTATGTATCTAATGCTTGACATGCCAGCAAGTAAAATCTGAGCACCAGAGGTTGGCGGGTCAGTTGCAACCGTTTTTTTATTCCAGAGTGGAAGTGGGATCATATATCCATGGATTTTGTTGCAGGGCTGCCGTCGACATCAGATGGCCAGAATGTGACTTGGGTGATAGTAGATCGATTGACTAAGACCACCCATTTTCTCCCTATCAAGATCAACTATTCCCTCAACCGTTTAGCGGAGATTTACATTCAGGAGATAGTTCGTTCTCATGGAGTGCTCGTATCTATTGTGTCAGATCGAGACCCACGTTTCACTTCACGGTTCTGAAAAAGTTTGCAGGAAGCTCTAGGGTCTCAGCTGTCGTTTGGCATGGTATTCCATCCTCAGCCAGATGGCAGACTGAGAGAACGATACAGATACTAGAGATATGCTCCCAACATGTGTATTAGATTTTGGGGGTAGTTGGACTCAGTTCATGCCACTGGTGGAATTTGCATATAATAACATTTTTCAGGCCAACATTGGTATGGCACCGTTTGAGGCATTGTACGGTAGGAGATCTATCTCCTTTATATTGGGACGAGATGGGGGAGTGGAAAGCTATGGGGCCAGAGCTGGTACAACAGGCATACGATAAATTTTGGCTCATCAGGGATAGAATCAGTGCAGCTTAGAGCTGACAGAAGAATTATGCCGACAATCGCCGCAGGAATTTGGAGTTCGATGTGGGTGATCATGTATTTTTGAAGATAGCTCCGTTAAAAGGGGTTATGAGGTTTGGTAGGAAGGGTAAACTTAGCCCTAGGTTTACCGGTCTGTTTGAAATTTTAGAGAAAGTCGGGCCGGTGGCCTATAGGCCAACTTTGCCACCTACACTATCCCGGATGCACAACGTATTCCATGTATCAATGTTGAGGAAATACATCTCAGATCCTTCTCATATCATCAGTTATAGTGAATTAAAGCTTAGTGATTCGCTAGTCTACGAGGAGGTGCCAATGTAGATTTTGGATAGAAAAAAACAGGAACTGCGTAATAAGAAGATTCCTCTAGTAAAGGTTCTATGGAGGAATCATGCAGTAGAAGAGGTTTCTTGGGAGCTTGAAGAACAGATCAGATAAAAGTACCCACAATTGTTCCAAGAAGTTCAGATGTAATTGAAAAATGTAAGTAAATATGTAATGTTTCTTTTGCAAGTACATGTAATGCTCTAGTAGTAAGTGGTATTTTAGTTTTGGGGGAAATTTTCTTTTGGTTTATGTAATCTCCCAGGACTAGAAATGTAACCACAGTATTCCTCCGCCATAAGTGAGGGTAAGTAATAAAATAAGCAAACCATTTTTCCTATTAAGGAATAATGAATTATATGGATAGTAAATTTCGAGGATGAAATTTTATAAGGAGGGGAAAAAGTAATGACCCGAATAATAAAAATGGTATTTAAATAGAGAGGAAGGGAAATGAAAATAGGAACAGAAGGAGGCAGTAGACTTCGTCGACAACGTTGCATTTTGGGAAGTAATGAACCAAGAAAATTATCAGGTCCTTGTCGACGAAGACATGTTTTGTCGATGAGAAAATACCGAGAGGTTTTTGGGGTGACTTTGAATTTCGTCGACGAAGGAAAGAGCTCGTCGACGAAATTACTATTGACCTCGTCGATGAGGTGACGTGGCTCGTCGATGAAGCCATTAGTATAAATAGTGTAAAACTCGGATTAAACGTAGAAAATCAAAAATCTTCTTACCCTCTATCTCCTCTACGGTTCCTCTCTCCTTTCTCTTCAATTTTGGGCCGAATTTTCACCGGTTCGACGATCTGAAGCTACCACGACGCTCCTGGAGAAGTTCTCTCCATTTTTACCGGAGCAGATCATTGGTGGGAGCAAGTTGAAATTCGTCCCCAAATCAACGTAAGACTTTTTGTGCCGAATTTGGTCTTTTCATAGTTATAGGAAATGATATTCACGTGAAAATACTGAAGTTTAGTACTGTAAGTTTTCATTTTCAGGGTATTGATCAGGAAATCCTACGGGTGTGAGTCCAGGAATTCATAGGGGCTTTTTAGTTGTAAGGTAAGGGAATAAAGTAAAGCAATTATTTTTCACGTATATTATTATTATTTATTGGTAAATTAATTTTCAAGAAAGCATGCATGATATTTGAATATTATTGAGAAAATGTATGTTATTGGGAAAATATTGCTATTATAAGAAAAATGTGATTTTAGAATGAAATGTACGGAATCATTCAACTTTGTGTGGCATGAATGTTATTTTTCATGAAAAGTAATGATATGACAAATTTTACGAATAAAGCATGTTTTCAGGAGTTATGAAAAGATACAGTATATTATGATGATTTTGATGAGTACATGATAATTGATTATTTTCAGAATGATATGTATTTATGAAATGTTCGGTACGAGGCCGTATTTATGAAATCATGTTCGGCGCGAGGCCGTATTTATGAAATGATTTTTGGCGTGAGGCCATATTTATGAAATTATGAAAAATGCTAGAATATCATGTATTATATGTTATTAAAACCCGGATGTTAGTTTAGTTCAGTTTCAGTAGCTCAGTATCGTAACTATATAAATCAGATATCTATGTTCAGATTTGTGCTAACCACCCCGCGAGGGGGTGAGAGATGGATAGTCGATGTGGCTTTCAGTGTAGAGTTGTAGACGTCCACTTGGCAGTCCGGACCAGGGTGTGGCGGGCTCATCGTATTTACAGACATTTTTGACTCGGCAGTGGTCGGCTAGCCATTGTCGGGTCTCGCCTTCGGGTTGCACAACCCGTCATGGGGGGTAATACATGACACCAGCTAGCTATTCATCCTGGGTATGTTTTCAGTATTATCAGCTATAACAGACGTTTTATGAGTGATATGATTTATTAGCAAATATGAAAGTATATGATTATTCAGTACGATATGATGAATGTTTATAGATATATAAAATGTACTGTATATGTATAATTGCATTAAATGTTCATGTTGCCACACTACTGTATTTAGTTTATTTTTCCTTACTGAGAAGTGTCTCACCCCCGAATTTAATTAAATTTTTCAGGAGACCCTGAAAGATCGGTGGGTCGTGACCGCCGTTGAGTTTGTTAAGTTTCCCTACTAGGAGGGTAAGATTTTGTACTAGGATCAGGATTATTTTGTTGTGAGATCCTAGTTGTATTTGGAATGTTATGGGAGATTGAACATATATATATATATATATATATATATATATATATATATATGTTATTTTGGTGTAAGTAGACTCTGGTATTATATTTTATGGTTGGATGGTTGTAATTTTATACTTACTGCTGCTTAGGTTTCGTTGTTTATGACTGGTCTATCCCCATCGTCCATGGGTTGGGTTGATCATATATTTAAATATGCTTATTATTTGATAGGTTAAGCAGGTCGTTACATTTAAACTATTGACAGCAATAATTAAGGTATAAAATGAAATTCTACAACTTGTATGACTAGTCATTATTTATATTTTTGTAACTAATTAGATTTTTGTAGGGTTACCGAAAATTGTCTAACTTAGAGTTGTTTAAGCATAACTTTTAATGTTTTAAACATATTATTAGTCATTACTACATGCTTAATATCCCAAAAGCAATATTATTATTGCAAACAAGAATTTAGTCTGAAGAGTTTTTCATCAAACGTACAAAAAGCTCTTTCCTATTTTCATCCTTTGTTTGCACATTTCATCAATTCATTTGTGAAAAGTATAACTTTTCGTGAGAAGTACAAAATTCTTGTACAAAGTTATTACATAACATTGTCTTAAAGTCGATTATTGATACAAAATTTGGAAATGTGTGACTTTTTATAAAATGTCTATAAAAAAGAAAATCGATATTTATAAATATCTCTTCAAGGTAAAGATTTAGTTGTGATTGCAAATAATCAAAATGTTAGTATCATGAACTATTGAATCAGAGCACTCTAGACTTTTCGAACAAATTGGAGATAACATCAATACATGTCTTTCCTTTAAACTAAAGTAAGAATTAGTGGACTCCATAGGGTCTTAATTATTTTAGTTATCATTGTTTCATAATATTTCAAATGCTATTTATAAACCCAAACAATAAAAAAAAAAAAAAAAAGAGAGAAAAGGAGATTGATCTAAATTCATGTATCGTTAATGTTTTTTTGTGTAACGTGAGTTTGTAATCAAAATACCAACAAATCCATAAACATGTTAGAAGATGAGTCAACGATAATGTTTTAGGAAGGTAAGAGAAGAAAGCGAATTTTTTATATGATGAGAGGGAGAAGATGAAAAGAATGGAGAGGTCAAAGAGTTGGAAAACAAAGAGTTGAAAAGGGGAATTGTGTGGAACAAAAAAATTAAAGGGGTATTTTGGACTTTATATTATAATTTGGGACATTATAGAGATTTAAATTCTAAATGAATGAGATTCAAAGGGTAATATAGGTATTAAAAAAGTTGTGACTTGAAGGACGCCCAAAATTTTCTCTTTAGCCTTTTAGTAGTTTAATTAGAAATGACCTCACATCATTTTTGCGTTGATATCATTTCAAAGTCATAATATTATTGCATCAGTCCAAAGTGGGACGACTTATTTTTCATCGCTTGTTTCTTCTCATCTCTTCATAAATTTTAAATTCGAAACATATTTAATGTGTATGTCCAATATGAAAATTATTGCAGTGGCCCTGAGAGAACGTCAGTAGTAGCACGACCTAAGTTTGAGTCATGAGTTACAATAAATTTGTAGTAATCTATTGACTTTTTGAGTCCTATCTCGTTTTTTATAATGACAAATATAAGGTATTTAATGTTTGTCGAGTTTGTATGCAGGATCAAATTGGCAATATCATATGGTGCACATGGACTTGAAGTGATTTGAAGACAAAGTATTTAAATTGTTGTAATCTTTATTTTAAGTCTTTCGAGTCTATAATATTTATTTATTTAGGCAAGGTCTGTAATAATCTGCATATCATGCATGTAGGAACTACAAGCCCAAAGGCCTTAGAACGACCCTAGATCCCTACACATCACTAGGAAATCAAATGACCTTAAGTTGACCGATGCTAGGTTTTTTAGGCTAAGTTAAAATGCCTAAAACCTTAGAAAAGACCCTAAGTCCTTGCACTTACACATAAAATAGTCCCAAATATCACATATATTATCAGGGGAATTAATTGAAGTAAAATTGGACTTATAGGATAAAATTGGTGAGGCTTCGGGCGACCGAACTATGGTGTTCAAAACACCTAGGGCGACCGAACCTTTGACTAGTCAACGGATTGACCTGACTTTGGGCGACCGAACCCAAAAGGACTTCACCGTCCACGGTCGACCGAATTTGTACCTTGTACTTTTCCATTATCCCCGGGCACCTGAACTCTACATTCAAAATACCCTCGGGTGACCAAACATGTGAGTTTGGTAAACTGAACTTAGGACTAGGCGACCAAACCTCGGACATAATGAAAATCGCCTTGGTTCAGCCACCCGAAGTTCTCACCAGGCACCCAAACTTCAAAATTGTCTTTTCCTATTATGAGTATTCGGGCGACCAAACCTAAAGTCCAGGCGACTGAAACTCTTGGGTTGCTTAATTTTTTACCGCGGTTAAGAGGGGTTAAACAAGGTTAATTTTCTGAAATGGTTTTAAAACAAATTTAATAATACCCTACATATCCCCAACGATCATAATTCTTCCCATCTCTATATATAGGACCTCATTTGCAAGCTTAAGCAGAGATTAGGGATTTTGATTAGCTAAATTTTCTCTAAATTTTTAAGAGTTATTTCTTCACATCCAAACCCTAATATACTCCTTACTTTTACTATTCCCTTGCAAAATCTTTTTGAGTGAGTATATCTTGAGAGATCCTACAAAGTTATAACTCTCATTGTGTTTAGTTAAGTGATTGATTTTTGATTGAGAGTTTAGTATAAAGTTTTTTCCCCCGGTTTAATTAATAATCTTTGTGTAGGGAAAACTTGGTAGCTTGTGAGTCTTAGCATTTGTATTGCAAGACTCCTAAGCTTGTATTTTGATTTGTGAAGCAAAATATTTTTACAAGCTTTCACTACAAATATCTCTTGTGCTAGATTGTTGAGAAAATTATTTTGTGAGATATTTTTTATTTCACTTGTTGGAGATCTTTAAAACCATACTTATGATTGATATACTTTGGTTTATTGTTTCAAAGATTGCTTGATTATACACTCTTGTGCTTGATTGAAAATTGACATAAGATTGAGTGTTTAGTATACGTATAGCACAAAGCTTATAATTTCTATTTGTTTGAGGTACATTGATTAGTGCTTGTGCATAGTGGTACATATCTGCTTGTTGAGAAGCATATTTTCGTGTACGCAAAAATTACATTTGTTGTATTCTAGACGTGGGCCTAAAGAGGGAGACTAGCCTTGTTGAATAGTCCCGAATTGGCTTAGATTCGATTAGAAAAGTTAGGTGCACAATCCTGGTAAGGTGTGGTTATAGGTTGAGGTCAGCCCCGTTAATTGACCTAGTTATAAACGGTGCTGCTCCACCCGTAAAGTGAGCCTTATAGTCGAATTCTTGTGCTGGTGAGCTAAGCCGGGGACGTAGGCAGTATTGGCCGAACTCCGATAACATATCGTGTGTGCAATTTGCATTTTCTTAATTTATTTACTGCACTTGTATGTTTTATTGTGAACAATTGAGTCTATAATTGCATAGACAGATTGTGATGACCCAAAAATATATACATGATTAAAGCACAATAATAATAAAATAATAAAAATGGTCATTGAATTAATATCAATACAGAAGTGTTTTTCTGTAGGATCCTTGATTCCATGTTTGATGCCTAAGAAAGACCTTGTCTAAGCAAGTGCTCAGAGACCATTGCGACTCAGTCGCTCCCTGGAGGTCGGCCTGGTCAAAATGGAATTTCATAGGATAAACAGGATAGACATTGTTTGTACACGTAAATAAGTATATATACATAAAAAAGTATTTTGACAGACATAATTTGTAAAAATACATAATAAGATGATAATAATATAGGTATCATATGTGGGGCCTACAAGACTATGTGGGGTCCACATGAGTCCCAGAGCCACAAGACACTGTTTATATACGCAAATAAGTACATAAAATAATGTTTTGACTGATATAATTTGTAGAAATATATAATAAAATAATAATAATATAGATATCCTATACGGGGCCCACAAGACTGTGTGGGGCCCACATGAGTCCCGAAGCCCTATGGAGGTTTACACGAGTCTCAAAGTTATGTAGGATGCATAAAATCGTATAAGAGTTATTCGAGTTACGTAGGATCCATTCGGGTCTCGAAGTTGTGTGGGGCCCACAAGACCATGTGGGGCCCACATGAGTTTTTAAAATTCAAATTTAATTCTTGTTCAAAAATAAATAATAAAATAAATAAATACTAAAAATAGTTTTAAAGTAATAAAAATGATAATAATAATAATTAAGAAAAATAATATAAAATAATAAAATAATTAATTAACTAATTGATTAATTAATTAGGTAAGTAGTTAATTAAAAATTTATTTAATGGGAATGGTAGCAAGCACTCCCACATGGCCTCCATCCCCATCCCATACTCAACCCATACCTTACCCATCCCTTGCCCATACTTTAATTTTTTTAAAAATTATAATTTCACGCATCTCCCCACACTTTTATAAATTTCATTCTTTCCCCAAAATTTTCCTATAAATAGGGAGCTCTCAACCTTCATTTTTCACAACAATTTTCCAAGGAAGAGAAGGATTAGTGAGTAAAAGAATTTGTGGTGGAGAGAGAATTTTTGAATAAGTTTTCAATCACCCACTCTTTCCGATCTCATTTCTTAAATATAGTTATTGTGTTCGTAGCACACGGTAAAAAAAAAAAGGTAAGTAAATTTTGATTATGTTAGTTTCTTTTTATTTTAAATTCATACCCGAGTTTATTTTGTATGTAAATTTTAATTATGTTACTTAGTTCCACAAAATTTCCATGAGTTTATTTTTACGCATATTTAATTATATCAGTTCTATCTTTAATATACTTGCATCTATTTTTGGGTTAAGAAATGTTCCAATCCCCTCGGGTAAATTTTCAACATTTCTTTCTATTCAAAAATAAAATTATATATATTTTTAACACAAAAATTGTGTGGCATGAGTTTATTTTTACGTTGCATTTTTATGAAAATATGAGTAAAGATGAGATTTTCACGATATTATTTTTAAATTTGCATAAATTATAATAAGATGATTTTAAAACCCCTTATAGCAACGGAAGTTCAAAGTTACAGATGCTCGGTACCGCAGCTTAAAGTTTATACGGATCAGAGTGCACCCACACTGTTTACAGAGTGGTTATTTATGTTAGTGGATTTCTCCTGAGTGCACACCTGGTTCTGGACTAGGACTTAATAAGGAAAATCTCACTTAAAGTTTACGTACGTTGATTTAGTTTAGTCGGCCAGCCAGCTAAGTCCAGTCTTCGGACTGCACAACCCAGTCATGGGGGTAAACATGACTTACGGCAAACAGGCCTAAGGGTGGATTTTTATAATATATGTTTATACATATTTAATTACGTGTACAAAGTTACTGATGATTTGAAGGAAAAGTGTAAGTTTACGTGAAAAGGATCATTTTGGTGCTTAAATGACGATCTAAGGAAAAGTATATGTATGTTTATCATTAAATATTTTTACAGTTTTAAAGTTAAAAGTTTAATTTAACAGTTATAGTATATGATTGTAAAAATTTATTGTTAAAATTGATGACAAAAGTTTTATGTAGAAATTTTTAAATTTATGTTTATTCTAAAAGCAGTCTTGAAGTTATAGTATTAATTATTGTTTTACGAAATTCTTTAAAAGCTCATTTTAGCCACACACTAATAATAATCTTATTTACTTACTGAGCGTCGTCGCACCCCAATCATATTTTATTTCAGATAACTTTGAAGGATATGTCGGAAATCAGGCTTAGCAAGCATGCGGGTGGGGATTAGAAAAATAAAGATTGATTAGAAATATTAGTATGGTTTCAGATATTTATGTTTGTGTAATTTTTTTTCTTTTGAAATAAATGATTGTAATATGGATAATTAGCACTCTGGTTTAATAAAAGTTCAGTTTATTTTGCTTCCGCTGTAAATCAGTAGTAAAAAGTTAATATCCCAGGCCCCTCGGGGTCGGGGTGTTACACAGATCCTATGTTGCGTAATACTATTGATCTGGTTTAACTTAGGAGGCAAAAGTTTTAAATATTCAATTCACCCCCCTCTTGGGAATACATCAAAGTCAACACAATCCACAACTATTTTCGTAGTAATAATGTCACATCCCTAATGCATATTAAATTTACATAACAATTTGATGTCTTACCTAATTTAATTATTTTTTTTTCAAAAAACCAAGTTGACATTTTTTGGGTGAGATTGTAATTTAATGCAATTGATGGCCCTGAGGATAATTTGGGATGAAGGTTTTGGAGTTGTAGAAGGCATATGGCAAGAGCAACTTCATGGACTTTTGGTTTTTATTCTAGTCATTCTTTGCCTGTTTTGTTGGATTTGAGGTAATTTTTTCTAATGGGCAAGCTAAGATATGGCTGCTATATAAGTACTTTGTGTGAATTCATCTGCTAATTTATGGTTTGAGGCGGGGATCTTTCCCAAGGTTTGCTATTGGAAGATTGAGAGAAAATAAATTAACCTATGTTTGGAGAGATTTTATATTTAGATTTGTATTTGATTTGGATAAAATGTAATATAGAATTGTATTGAAATTTAGGGGTGAGCATGATTTGGTTAAAACTGAATTAATCGAGTAAATTTGGTCGGTTCGGTTCAATTAAAAATATATTTGGTTCGGTTTGGTTTTTATTTTTCGTTGAATTTTGAATTTTGATTTTTGATTTTCAGTTTTTCTTTTTTTTTTTAGAGATAAAACTAATTGAATTCATTAATGAACAAACCTCAAGTTGGAGGCTTGTGTAAACAAAGCTGCAAGTCGACCAAGAACAAGAAACCGACAAGGCAATGAAACAAGAGCAGCTTACAAAACAACAAAGAATTGAAGAAGCGGCAGCTGCCAAAACAGGTTTTCGGTTCGATTTTTGGGTTCGGTTAATCAAATTAACCGAATAGTATAAATTAATAATAAATAATTATATATTATACATTAAATTATTTTATATATTATATATATACTAAAATTTTATTTATTTTTTTATATATCATATATATTAAAATTTTATAGATTTTATATATAATATTTATATTTTATATATTCTAAAAATATATATTTTATATATATTAAAATATTAAAATAGTTAAAATTGATTAACCGATTTAACCAAAATTCAGTTCGGTCAGTTTTGAGTTCGGTTAATATGGAATTTTAATCAGTTTGGTTAATAAGATTTTTTAACCAAACCGGCTGAATGCTCACCCCTATTGAAATTTGTCCAATTCCATCCAAATCTAAATCAAGGTTTGAAATTCAAACTCACGACATAAGAATAAATAGGAATAATCCACAATAGCTTTGATGTGAGAATTGAAGGGTTGGAGGCAATGAATTGTAGGTAGGAAGAACAAGTTTAGAAACTAGAAGAGGGGTTGCTAGCCAAAGTCGAGCTCATTAAGACTTTTAAGCTAATGCTAGAAGATATGGTCCAAAAAAACAAGGAGGAGAGGAGGGAGTGCATTATTGTGGGTTGGATAATACTTACAATTGCCTAGTGGTTTATTTTCACCGCACTCAAAATGAATGTGAAAACTACCTATATTGATGTAGTAGGTTTGCGTTTTAAATTGTTTGAAAGTTGTGCTTTGGATGATATGCCAACTATCTCTTAAACATTATACTTTTTTTGCTTTTGATTGTACAATGTTGAATGTATTTTTCATGTGCAAAAGAGCCATATGCCTTGTTCTACGTCTCAGACTTTAGAATTGCACGTATAATTGCATAATTAAGTTGGTTAGCAAAAAAATATAGTGTTATCAAACAAGACATTCGTTTTTTTTTTTTTTTGGTTCTATCAAACCGAGCAATGTGCTTGTTACCTCTTCCAAGTTTAGGCTTTCTTTGCCCCATGTTAGAGTAGTAACTAAATTCTCATACGTGTGAAATGCAGGTAGGGAATTAAATAGCATTAGCGCCTTATCTTCCTTCTCAAATTTCACATCAACACGCATCAAATCACTTACAATCTGATTGAATGTGTTGGTTTGTTGGTTCAAATCCAAACCCTCCACCATCTTAAGCCAATACAATCTTTTCTTAAGAAATAACTTGTTCAATAAATACTTAGACATATACCGACTTTCTAGTTTGCACCAAACTTTTTCTGAAGAATCCTCATCCATGACGTGATACAACACATCATCGGATAAATAAAGTCGGATGGTTGACATTACCTTTGCCTCCAATTCATTCCAACTTGCTCCATCCATGCTTTCAAGCTGAATTTCGTATAAAGTCCTCACCATACCTTGCTGCACTAACAGATCCTTCACCCTTCTTTGCCATAAATCGAAGTTTCCAATTCCGTCAAATTTGACAACATCAAAATTTGCAGACGAAGTTCCAAAGGCCATTACAACAATGCTCTGATACCAATTTTTTGTGAAAAAGTAAATTTGCACAACGGAATATATGATCATACAAACGCAGCACTCAATGGTAAACTATACAGAAACAATCCACAACAATTATATGAAAACAATAACAACAAATACACAAAGAATTATGTGGTTCGGCAATACCTACATCCACAAGAGCAAGCGACAACGATTTCACTATCTTCTTGTCCAAAGGACATGAACAATACATCAACCATGTATAAATACATCATACACAATGTATATATAAAGTTCCTAAAAGCTTTCCCTCCAAACCCCAACGAACTTAACGTCCCCATTCAAAATTTAAAAATCTGCGTTGGGTTCTCGAGCCGAACTGTCAATGGTTTGTAGACATACCATCAACAGTTTTAGATAAAGAGCAAAGTCTCTCTGAAACTAGGCCAAACCGTCAACGGTTACAAGGCTACTGTAGACGATTTCCCTTGCTGACACCAGCATCTTGATTTTCACCATGTTTTTTCTTTGTGCATAACTTCCACTCACTTAAGGTAGGTGGGGGAAACTAACTTTTGAATCTTATCTTTTCTATTTTTGCCCAATAAATGCCTTCAAAGAAGCTTCTAAACTCTACTTTTAGAAATTCTACATTACTAGACTTCTTCAATTTGTTCCTTTTGCTCCTTTTGCTTTCTTTCTCAACTGCTCCTCTTTCCTTGACAAGTTTTTACTCCTCCTTCCTTTCTTCTTAGCAGAGTCCTACCCCTCTCTCAATTTCTCTTTTCCACTCTCTATTTCACTTTCTCCATATGAGAAATCCAACCTCTTGCCCCCTTCTTTCTTTGAGAAACTTCTATTTATAGGCAGGGGAAATAGCCAATTGGGAGAAATCAATTTGATTGATCAATCAATTTATAACCAATAGAGAGTGATTGGTTTTAATTGGATTGGTTGATTTTTTAACCAATTAAGAATGATTGAATTAACACGCTATTCCACCATTAACTAAGTACCCTTCTCTTTTGTATGTGCAAGTATAAACTTTGAGAGACTGGTCTACTAGAATTGTTAGGGCTAAAGCTTTTTTTTTTTTTCATGTATCTTTTATTTTATTTATTTTGTTGATTATACTAATGAAAACTTATTATAAAATAATCCATTATAGATAAGCTTGAATCGAGTGGTGAGAATGAGTGAAATAAGAGACCATGCCTAGGAGAAGACCCTAGAGGGCATCAAAATTAAAACAAAAATAATGAAACAAAAAAAAAATCTAAATCTTTGCTATATAGAGCTCTAGACAAAATGGGGTGCCCACAACCACAATAAAATAACCCAAATATAATTGCATGTGATTATGTAATTTAATTGTGATTATTATATATATATTTTGATTACATAGGAACTCCAGCCACCAATGAGCCCTTCGGACCCCTTAGTGCGGCATCAAACCTACGAATCAGCGTCCTCCGCCCCCAGGTCTCTCTGATCAAGGCAAAGTCCGTGTTGACCCTATGAGTCCAATTCTATTTTGATAATGACAAATTACTTGGTATTTGACATGTGCATTGAGATTGTGAATAGGAGCATTATTTAGCATTCACAGAAGGTGAGGAAGTCATGGAAGCCACGAGGATTAAAACATATACAACCTGACACAATCCATAAAACTAAAAGAGTAGAAGAATGAAAATGCAAGCGTCAAGTTTAAGATCTTCAATGGATAATTAGTATTTAGAATTGAATGTATTTACATATTTCATATAATATAATTCGAAACTCAAATATATCTTAGACAGACCTTAGGACTCATGCATTCATGAAAAATTCATTTACATTAGTCCAAGCTGAATAAATTTTTCAAGGCAAATTTTAGAGGCCTCATCGACGAACCCAATGGTCTCGTCGACAAACGATGAAGGCCACTCGGCCATGAACAGTGTTGTCTCGTCGACGAACAAATACCGAGAGCCCAAAAAGTTCAGATAGTGCTCTCGTTGGCGAACTCATGGTCTCGTCGATGAACAAGTGTTATACACTCGTCGATGAACTTACCCACTCATCGACGAAGATTGGGACGCTCAAACGCGATACAAAACAGACACGGACGAAAATCATTATATCTATTTTATCCAATGACTAGGATTAAATTTAGGGCCGAGAACACTTATAAAAGTAACCTAAAAGCTCTAGTGCCTCACTTTTTGCATATTATTGGGAGCCTTGAACGTATACACATCTTAAGAAAGTATTGAACACATTGCTAAGCCCTTGCCTGCGATTTCAAAGCATTTATATCAAATCTAAGCTTAGGTTACGTTGATTCTCAAAAGACATTCATGCGAATATTGTGCAATCAACTTGGGTATTGAGGTTTGGTGATCAAACTATTTGTTGGCTTATTCTCAAAGATTTTTTTTAACAAAAGTATTCTTAAATATTTTATTTGAGAGATTGATCTTGAGTTATTAATTATTTATATATTTTGTGAAAGATCATTATTTGAGAAAAGTTTTTGTTCAGGCTTCAAATCTTTAAAAAACTATCAAGCTAATTATTTATTCAAAGATTTCATCTTAGCATATTTATTCAAATATCTGATTTAATATTCTAGAGAAAACTTATTGACTTGGTATTTTGATAAAGGCTATAGTTTTGATCTGTATTGAAAATCCATTGTTTGAGTAATTTTTGTGAAGATCATAAACCTGATTTAGATTTCCGAACTATACTAGCTGTTCAAATAATTTTATAAAAATCATATAGTTGATTAGATCATTGGAGCATCTTTGTTCTATATATTTTATATAATGATCATTCATCACTTATTTCAAGAAATATCATTGAATATCATATTCACACACTAAGCTTCAACTTTTATCATATGAGTATGTACTAGGTTTTAATTGTACTCATGAGCTTTGTGTAGAAGCGTTTTTGAGTTATTACAGAAATTGTAATCTCTATTTTGTATACACGGTTCGGTTGTGAACCGGGATTGAGGAGGAAATTACGCCTTTTGTAAGCAGTAGGTTGTAATGGAAGCTCCATCCCAGTTAAAGGAGCAGATTATTTAGTGGAATCCTTGAGTGGGTTACTCAAGGCGAGGACGCAGGTTGGGGTAGGAAGAACCTCGTAAAATCGAGTTTGCATCTCTCTTACCCTTATCTCTATTTAAATTCCACGTAATCATATAGTGTATGTGTTGATCAATTGGTGTATGTTTGAGTAATTGGGTAACATTGTATGCTTGATAAAGACACTTAAAAATACTCACTGGGTTGATTAATAAAAATTGATTGAGGTAGTAATTGGTAGCTGGCAAGTTTGAAATTATCGTTTTTAAAACTAAAACCTAAAGGACCTATATTAAAAAAAAATACTCAATTCACCCCCCTCTTGGGATAATTCCATAATTCACATTAGTATCAGAGCAAGGTTTACATAGACTTAACCGTTATTTTTGTAAAAAGATCACATGACACACATCAATGTAACCCCATTCGGTGAGGGACACTCGTCTACTAGACCACCTATTTTTTGCGGTGTAAATTACACCTACTGGAAAAGAAGAATGAGCATATATCTTTTAAATGTTGATTGGAAAGTGTGGAAAATTGTATCTAAAGGAAATCGTGTTCCTATGAAAGTAGTTGACAAGGTAAATATTCCTAAGACTAAAGATGAGCACATAGAGGAAGACTAGAAATCTATGCAAATAAATGCTACTGCAATGAACTTGCTTTTTTGTGCACTAGATGTAAATGAGTTTAATAAGGTGATGACATGTAACACTGCTAAAGAGATTTGGGAAAAATTAGAAGTCACATATGAAGGTACTAAGGAAGTAAAAGATAGTAGGATAGACATGTTTACTAGTGAATATAAGGTATTTAAAATGACTGCTGATGAATTTATTCAATCCATGTACACTAGATTCACACACATTACGAATTCTTTAAATGCTCTCTGTAAATCTTACCCTACTTATGAGTTGATCAGGAAAATACTTAGGGGACTACCGCCAGTTTGGGAAGCTAAGGCTACTGCAATAGCAAAAGGAAGGAATCTAAAGGAGATGTCGATTGATGAATTGATCGACTCACTCATTACTTATGAATTAGCAATAAATGAAAGTAAGAATGAGTAAAATAAAGCAAAGAAAGTTACAACACTTAAGGCATCATCTAACAGCTCCAGTGAAGGAATTGATTCAAAATCGGATGATAACATGGCTTTTCTCACTAAGAAATTTGGAAAGTTCATGAGAAAGAACAAGAAATACACCAGAAAATTCAAGGGCTCAAAAACAGAAAAGGTAGAATCAAGCAGAAGGAAGTAAAAGGATGAACTTCCTACGTGCTATAATTGAAGAGAAGTTGGGCATATCAAGCCAGATTGTCCCCAGCTAAAGAAAGTGTTTAAGAAGAAGAAGAAGAAGAAGGCACTAAAGGTTGGTTGGGATACTCACAGTACCAATAGTTTAGAATCTGAAGCCAGTGATGACGAGATTGCAAATCTGTGTCTGATGGCTCACAAAGATCACGAGGTGCAATCTTTTTGTTCTAATTCATCTTATTATTCCAGTGATTCAAAAAATGAAAATAGCATGTCTTCTTATGATGAACAGCAACGGGAATATTTGTATACCCTTAAAATTCTTGAGAAAATGAATAAGAAAAATTCTAATTTGAAATTAAAACTGAAGGAATTTTCGAAGCTAGTAGAAAGTCAAAATGAATCTCATGCTTCTCTAATGAGAGACAAGGATTTGAAAATTGAGGCATTAGAAAGGAATTTGAAAGATAAATCTAAGATTATTTGTAAATTTACAAAAGGACAAAATAATTTTGAAAAACTCCTTGGAGCTCAAAGAAGTTCCCTATAAAAGGAAGTTATTGGTTTTAATGGAAAGGAAAACCTAAAACAAAGACAACTTTACATGGGATATTTTGTAAGAGAGTCAAAATCCTATGTTCCAACTAAAGATTCTTATAGATATGTTACGTGTTTTAAATGTAAGAGGTTAGGTCACATAAAATTTGACTATCCTTTTAAAAACAAAGATGTCAAAATTAAGAAAGTCTGGAAACTCAAAGGACAGTTTAGTACTAAACCCCCATTGACCCAAGAAAATCTGAGTACCAAAAGTAGTTATCTGATTATGTCTTACAGATGTGCTTGAGATTGTCCTCTTCAAAAGACAAGTGTTATATGGATAGCGGGTGCTCGCGACATATGACAGAAGATAAAGCTAAATTTGCATCTATTATATTCAAAGACGGACGATTCGTTACATTTGGGGATAACTCAAAGGGTAAAATCATTGGAGTTGGAAAAGGTAGGTAAGGAGCCCTCCCTTGTTATTGATAAAGTGTTATTAGTTGATGGATTGAAACATAACCTACTAAGCATAAACCAACTATATGAAAAAGGTTATAAAGTCTCATTTGAACATGAAAAATGCACTGTAGAGAACAAATCTGAAAACAAAATATTGTTTACTGTTGATCATTATGAAAATGTCTATACCACCAGTTTTGATAACTTCTCAACAGGTGACATGTTTATTTGCCATGAATGAAATTAGTTAGATTTGGCACAGGAGACTAGGACATGCAAACATGGACTTAATATCTAAATTAGGAAAGGGAGACTTAGTTAAGGGATTACCTAAGACAAAATTCGTGATGCATGTCAATTAGGAAAACAAGTAAGATCTAGTTTTAAGAAGAAGAAAGTAATCTCTGCAACTAGGTCACTTCAAATGCTACAATTAGATTTATTTGGTCCAAACCCAATTTATAATTTAGAAGGAAAGTCATACGCATTTGTTATTGTTGATGATTAATCTAGATTTACATGGGTACTATTTTTAGGTCACAAAGATGAAGCGTGTGAACAATTTATTAAACTGTGCAAGAAAATTCAAAACGAAAAGGGATATACTATCACTAAAATCCGAAGTGATAGGGGCAGAAAATTTTAAAATCAAGGTATGGAAGAATACTATGATTCATTAGGAATATCTCATAATTTTTCAGCTCCTAGAACAACACAACAAAATGGTGTAGTTGAAAGAAAGAATAGGTCTATACAAGAAATGACCAAAACTATGCTTAACGAACATAAAATACCTAAGTACTTCTGGGCAGGGGCAATTAATACCGCATGTTATGTTCTAAATAGAGTCCTGATTAGACTAACCCTAAATAAGACTCCATATGAATTATGTAATGGCCATAAACCAAACATCTCATATTTTCATGTCTCTGACTATAAATGCTTTATGCTTAGAGACAATGAACACTTAGGAAAGTTTGATGTGAAATCAGATGAAGGTATTTTTCTAGGATATGCCTTAGATAATAAAACCTATAGGGTATATAATAAACGAACAATAACAGTTGTAGAATCCATTCACATTGTATTCGATGAATCCAATCCATTTGCTCAAAAGATTGATGATGATGAAATTCAGATTAATAAGAAATTTGAAAAATTGTCTATTGAAAATAATTCCGATAAGAACTCAGATGTTAAGGAAACATATTCTAAAGATAATCAAGTGAAAAAAAAGATTAACAAACCACCTAGAGAATGGAAGTACATAAAGAATCACCACATTAATCAAATAATAGGTGTTTAATTCGGTGGAGTAGCCACATGATCATCCACACTTAGAAATATGATTAGTCATTGTGCATTCCTATCTTAAGAAGAACCTAAGAATGTGAGTAAAGCAATTGAGGATGAATCATGGGTAATATCTATGCAAGAAGAACTAAATCAGTTTGAGAGAAATAAAGTCTGGACATTAGTTCCTAGACCTGAGGATAAGACAGTTATTGGAACAAAATGGATATATAAGAACAAGAAAGATGAACATGGAACAGTTGTTAGAAATAAAGCAAGACTAGTAGCTCAGGGATATAACCAGGAAGAAGGAATAGATTTTGAAGAAACCTTCGCACCTGTAGCTAGAATGGAAGTCATTCGAATGCTTTTAGCTTATGCTATTTTTAAGGATTTCAAACTATATCAAATGGATGTCAAAAACGCATTTTTAAATGGCTACATAAGTGAAGAGGTATATGTAGAACAACCCCCAGGTGTTGAAAACCATAGGTATCCAAATCACGTTTATAGACTAACTGAAAAGTAAGGTGGAGTCCCAAGAGGGGGATGAATTGGATTTAAAAATTTTCTTTTAATTACTTTTGAGAATTCTTAAACTTATTTTATTTCTTTTAACCAATTCTTGACTTATTTGTTTAACTCTTTAATCACAAAAGAACTTAAATTCTTTTATCCAATCAACAACACTATTGCTTTGCCAAACAAGTAATCAATCATTCAACCAAACCAATCAAGCACAATGTTTAAACCAAACAACCAAATGATTTGTCAAGTATAAGTTAAATGCAGTACTATTTGATTAATGAAAGAATCAGCACTCTTTGGAATATAAACACAAACCACTCAATATCAAACTTTAAACCATTCAATCACAATATAGCTTATGTTGTCAGCCTTGGATATAAAATTGAATTAAGCCTTGTATATATGAAATGTTATGCTTGTTGATATAAAGCCCTGTATGAATGGATTTGCCTCTTTAATATGATGTGTAATATAGAATCCAACACTCTTCCCAATATTCAAAATCCAAATAAATTGTTAGTTAATTTATCTTTGGGATGTTTAACCAAGTAACGTACTCCCGTATGGTTTCCGCAAAATATGGTTTAACCAACATACTCCCTTTTAGTTTCCGCAACCCAAATCAAAATCAAACTTCAAGTTTACTTGATTTCCAAATATACGTAGTATATATGATTTCTAATTTAAACCATCCACGCAATTTAAATATGTACTGAAAATAAAGAGTAGGGAAAGAGAGAGTGAGACGGAGATTTTTACGAGGTTCGGCTTATACCTAGCCTACGTCCTCGCCTTTGGCAAACCACCAAAGGATTCACTAAACATGTTCCTTTGACGGGCGGAACAAACCTTTACAACACTCCTTGGTTAAGGCTAGAGCCCGCCTTCTCCAAACGATGTCCCCTCGTTTGGTCACCCCTTAACTAGGTTAGGGCCCGCCTCTCTAAGCAATCTCTCCTTGCTTAGCCAACAATCCAAACAACCCATGGAATCTTCAATCTATAAGATACAAATCAAATAGATGCGTACAAAGAACTTGGTTAGTACAACAATTACAGCACAACTAATATACGTCAAAGTAAATCACAATATCGAATATAACTTGAAGCTCAATGAAGTATATCACCAATTAATTTTTTCAATGATTGAAAGATTTAGAATTTGTAGCACAATTCTAGTGGAAGAAGATTAGCAAAAACTCAGTTGAATTCGTGCAAGTTGAGAACAAGAGAGAGCCTTGAGAATTTGAGAGCAATTGAGAGGGATTTTGAATTTTTGCTGAACTGAATTTTTTTGTGCATTGATTCAATGATCTTTGAGGCTTATTTACAGACTTGAAAAGGTATGTAACTTGATCCCCAAGTGTCATGGAGTATTCCCCAAGTTTTTACAAATTTTGAGCCCCAAGCAACCTCATTTAAAAATTTGACCGTTATGAAAAAAATTCAAAACAGCCGCGTGACAGATGACTGTCCATTTTGGGCAGTCGTCTGTCTAGTTAAACCATAGGGGTAGAAAGGTTGTAGTCGGCTGTCCAAATCCACACAGATGCCTCAAAGTGCACTGGCAGTCGATTGTCCAGTTCTTGACTGTTTTCTATCAAGCTGTCAACTTTGAGTACCCTTCAGTATTTAGATCATTAATTTTTTTTTTTTTGTAACTCCAAATTTGACGTTCTTGGTGTCAAATGAAAGATGAGAGAAAATTCTAAAAATTTCATGTTTAACACATTTTAAAATAATAAGTTTTGGATAGAGAAAAATGCACCTCAATTCAGATGTAGAAAAATTGACAGCATTTGGAAAATCTTCTTTTTGGTGCTTTTCATTTCAAAAATGATTCTAACCTTTTTGAAACAATTTTTGACCTTATAAAAATATTTTCCAAGTATGTTAAAAGGTATTTAGGTCCAATAAATTTACTTAAGAGCTTCATGCATCTATATTGAAATTCTTTGAAGTACTTACATGAAATTTTCTAGACTCTTTCAAATTTTCAATTCTTGAATTCCTTGAGGTCTTCATGCTTGTTTCATCTTTCTTTGAGCTTTCATCAAGTTCTCTTTAATCCTTACACTCTCATGATCTTCAAGCTTTTATCTTTAAATCCATTTTAAATCCATGCTTTAAGCTCCATATTGACCATCCTTCTTTGAAATATAAGCTTTCATGAATTCTTTAACCTTGCATTCATCATTGAGTCCTGAAAATACATCACTTAAACAAAGCATGATAAGTTCTACTTGTTTGTTAGCATCAAAATAGGATATTAAGCCTTGTAAGGCCAACACTAACTAAAGTCTTGTATGGTTTAAAGCAAGCTCCTAGAGCTTGGTATGAAAGGCTAAGCAGTTTTCTACTGAAAATGGATTTACTAGAGGAAAGATTGATACAACACTTTTCATAAAAGCTAAAAATGAAAATTTACTTCTACTACAAGTATACGTAGATGATATCATCTTTGGAGCAACGAATGAAGAGCTGTGAAATGAGTTTGCATGTTGTATGCAAAATGAATTTGAGATGAGTATGATGGGTGAACTAAACTTCTTCCTAGGACTTTAGATCAAACGAGCAAAACATGGAATCTTTATAAATTAGTCAAAGTACATCAAAGACTTGCTTAAAAGGTTTAATATGGAATATGGAAAAGTACTAGGGACACCTATGAGGTCTTCCTTTAAATTAGACATATCACGCCCCGAACACGCTGGTGGGTCCCAGGTGTGAATACAGTAACCTAACCTATCTTTGTATCAATTCCAACATACATGATACAATACAATAAAAGGGTCCGAACCCGTGGGGTACACGGATGCCCTATACATATACACATATACATCTATACTCATCAGTTACGCAGCGAAAAATGCTTCATCTATCTATATAACATACCATACCAAAGTCTATACAAAGTTAGGATACACATACCCATACAATACTAAGGTTCACATTCCCATAAATACCGTACATACTCCGGGTGTCTACAAAACCATCACGACAACCCGGTTACAAAATCTCGTACCTAATCAGGTACTAACAGCAGCTAAGGACACCCCTGCTTTTGATTGCTAAGATGCTAAATACGACTACCTGATGGACTTGAAAACATTATACGTATATTCGGGGTGAGACACCTCTCAGTAAGGAAGAAAGCAAGTTATATCAGTGTGTGACATACCAGTGTTATTTTATGCAAAACATAACACTATACAATACGATACAGTTCGAAAACATTTCCATACAGTTCCAATATTTTCATAAATGCATTCTAGTACACACGATACCCAAAATATACGGTCAGTTTCATCACACTAATACGCAACTACGCTATGAAACCCGAAGTTTCAAGCGATTATATTGCCAATACGATGTAGCTCACACTAGTACGCAACTACTCCATGAATTCGAAGTTTCACAACGATTACATTTCCAACCCGCAACTACTTCATGAAACCCGAACTTCACAGTAATTACACCCCTCGGTGACCAGCCGGGATACGTAGTGATATTTCACACCCTCGGATATAGAGCCGGACACTCTCGCCCACGATTTTCACACCAGTACATGGTGCAACGTACGGTAATTAGCCGCCACATAGTTGTTTCTGCATACGGTAATTAGCCGCCCCTAGCCAATTTCACAAAACCTAGAATCATTTTGGAGCTCACACTCCTACACATATCAGCGTACAGTAATTAGCCGCCACATAGCTGTTTTACAAAATACCTGGAACAATTACATACAACTATATATACCACAGTTATTTGGTTTATGGAAAATCATATCGTTTTCCAATTCAAGTATTCAGTTTATATGAATGTGGATAACAGTCATCTCAATAATATAGTTTAAACAAAATGAACGATTTTCCAAATAAGGTAGAGATGATATCTGAAATCCCCAAATTTTCTCAAAAACTGTAAGCCGAAAATCCTATATTTTACCTGATAGATTTCCCTAAATAAGTTACCAAAACATACATACGATCGTAGCCTACTAGCTTACCGATCCTGATTTCAAAAATAAACTGATATAAACTGAATCTCCTTACCTTAACCCGTATTCCAACTACGAACTCTACGGTCCCCAAAACTACGAACCGAGACTTCAAAACCTACAAACCACAGTACAATACTTGCTTACAATTCATACTACTACACATATTCTGAATCAGAAACGAAAACCGAGCCTTACCTCGATTTTAACCCGAAATCCAAAAACGCTCAGAACGAGATTCCGATCCTTTAGAAACGTGGAGAATCCTTTCCTGATCCTCATAGTAACGTTGGATTTACAAATTAGGCGACGAACGACAAAGAAAACTAGAGAGAGAGAGTTCTTCAAGTTCTAGAGAGAGAGGGAGAGGATATTTTAAAATTGCTTAGTTGAGAAGCAATAGAAACTGATATTTATAGCCCTTCACTCGGCCGCCCTCTTCGACAAATTGGCGTTCTTGTCGACGAGTCTGTCATTGCCTTCATCGACGAAGCAGTGGCCTCGTCAACGAGCCTGAGATCCCGATTTCCTGAAATCTCTCAGCTTCTCCTCATCGACGAACCTCTGAATTTCGTCGACAAGAACAAAAGGGACTTCGTCAACGAACTCTGGCCTCGTCGACAAATTTTGCCCAATTTACCAATTTACCCCTCTTTCAAATATTAAATCCACATACCACGATTCGGGGACTTACAACCTCCCCTCCTTACAAAAATTTCATCCTCGAAATTTGCAATCTCTCATTACGAACACATTCATACTACTACATACATACACACTCTGAGGTGAAACAGCGGCCATTTATACACAGCCCCTCTACGATACATACATACTCTAAAGAAAACGGCAGCCATTTATACGCAATCCTGTTACGATACATATATACATACTTTAGAGAATACGGCGGCCATTTATACGCAACCCCGTTACGATACATACATACATACATTCCCTCACCTATGATGGAGGAATACCGTGGTTACCTACATACACAGTCTCGGGAGCTCACAATACTACAAGACTCTCCCAGAGACTAACCACACAATACTAATACCATAATAGAGTATTACATACATACATACATACTCATACCAACTCTGCTATCCAACTACTACTCAAAACAACTGCGGATACTTCTGGTGTATTTCAGTTTCCAGTTCTCAAGAAACTTCCTCAATCTCGTGGTTTTGCCACAATAACTTTATTATCGGTATATCTTTGGTACAAAACTTCTGAACTTTACGGTCCAGAACCTGAACAGGTATTTCCTCATAGGCTAAAGTACCCTCAATTTCCAACTCATCATAACTGATAACATGTGATGGATCCAACACGTACCTTCTCAGCATGGATACGTGAAACACATCGTGGACCCTCGAGAATGCTGGGGGTAGTGCAACTCTGTAGGCTACCGAACCCACTCGCTTAATAACCTCAAATGGTCCAATATACCTCGAGCTCAACTTGTCCTTCCTTTCGAATCTCATCACTCCCTTCATCGGAGCGATTCTAAGGAATACCTTACCCCCTACCTCGAACTCCAACTCATGGCGGCAAACATCCGCGTAACTCTTCTGCCGACTCTGAACCGATCTAATCCTCTCTCGGATCAAACCTACCTTCTCAGACGCCTGCTGCATGAGTTCAGGTCCTAAAACCTGACCTTCACCAACCTCATCCCAATACAAAGGAGATCGACGCCTCCGATCATACAAAGCCTCAAACGGTGTCATCCCTATGCTAGCCTGGAAGCTATTGTTATAGGCAAACTCCACTAGTGCAAAAACTGAATCCAACAACCACCGAAGTCTAATACATAAGCCCGTAACATATCCTCCAAGATCTGTATCATCCTCTCTGACTGTCCATCAGTCTGGGGGGTGGAACGCTGAACTGAAAGTAAGTTTCGTCCCCAGTGCTTCCTGCAAGCTCTTCCAGAATCGAGAAGTAAACCTCAGATCCCAATATGAAACAATGGACACCGGTACTCCGTGCATTCTCACTATCTCACACACATACAAGTCCGCTAGCCTACTCAAAGGGTAGCTAACCTTCATCGGTACAAAGTGAGCAGATTTCGTTAACCTATCCACGATTACCCAAATAGCATTCTGCCCGTGAAGCACTGGCGGTAATCCAGTAACAAAGTCAATGGAAATGTGCTCTCATTTCCACACCAGAATAGGCAAAGATTGCAACGGCCCTACCGACCTCTGTTGTTTAGCTTTCACCTGCTGACACGTCAGATACTGCTCCACGAACAGGGCAATATCTCTCTTCATACCACTCCACCAGAAGGACTCGCGCAAATCGCGATACATCTTCGTACTACCCGGATGTACCGTATACAAAGAACGATGCGCTTCCTCCAGAATCGTTCTTCTGATCTCATCGTCGTTTGGAACACACAGCCTGGTCCCAAACTTCAACACACCTATGTCAAAGATGTTAAAATCCACAGCAAAACCCTGCTGCACTTTCTCCATAATCTCAGCTAACTTCATATCACTAGCCTGCGCAGCTTTAATACGCTCAAACAAGGTCGGTTGGATCACCAAGCTAGCAATGAAAGCCTGATGATCACCAGAAACCAACTCCATGGCAAGGCTTTCCAGATCCCGTCTGACATGATGCTGAGCTACAACTGCAGATATTGCTGCATGTTCTGACTTCCGACTCAACGCATCCACTACCACATTAGCCTTCCCTGGGTGATAATTAATCGTGCAATTGTACTCCTTGATCAACTCTAGCCACCGCCTTTGCCTCATATTCAGTTCCTTCTACGCGAAAAAGTACCTGAGGCTTTTGTGGTCAATGAAAATCTCACACTGAACACCATACAGGTAGTGTCGACAAATCTTTAGGGCATAAACTACAACATCCAATTCCAAATCATGCGTAGGGTAATTCTTCTCATACTCCTTAAGTTGCCGAGAAGCATAAGCTACCACCTTACCCTATTGCATAAGCACACATCCCAAACCCTTCAGGGATGCATCACTCTAGATCACAAAACCCCAATTCCCCAAAGGAATGGTCAAAACTGGGGCAGTAACCAGCCAGTGCTTCAACTAGAGAAAGCACTGCTCGCAATCACTAGTCTAGTCAAACTTCACCCCCTTCCTATTCAATCGTGTCAAAGGTCTAGACAGCTTAGAGAAACCCTCTACGAACCGATGATAGTAACCTACCAGTCCCAGAAACTCAGAACCTCCTGCACACTCTTCAGTCTCACCCAGTCGACTATAGCTTCAACCTTGCAAGGATCAACTAAGATACCGCCCTTAGAACGCGACCTGATTCAACCAGAACTCACACTTCTTCAGCTTAGCATACAATTTCTTCTCTCGTAGAATCTATAGCACCAACCTCATATGATTCTCATGCTTTTCCGGACTCCTCGAGTATACCAGAATGTCATCGATGAACACCACTACGAACTGATCTAGGTACTCTTGAAACACCCTATTCATCATATCCATAAACACTACCGGCGCATTGGTCAACCTAAACGGCATAACCAAGAACTTGTAGTGGTCGTATCTGGTTCGGAAAGCAGTCTTCGCTACATCCTCAGATCTAACCCTCACCTAATGATACCCTAACCGTAGGTCTATCTTCATAAAGACCTGTGTTCCCTGCAACTGGTCAAAGAGATCATCTATACGAGGCAAAGGGTAATGGTTCTTCACCGTCACTTTGTTGATCTCACGGTAATCAATGCACATGCGCATCGACCCATCCTTCTTCTTCACAAACAAAATTGGAGCTCCCCAGGGCAAAACACTTGGTTGAATAAAACCCTGGTCCAGTAATTCCTGCAACTACTCCTTCAACTCTCAAAGTTCTGCTGGAGCCATCTAGTATGGAGCTTTTGAGATCGGTGCCTTACCAGGCAGCAATTCTATCGCAAACTCCACCTCACGCTCCAGAGGTAAACCAGGTAAATCATTAGAAAACATATCCGAAAACTCGTTGACTACTCGAACATCCTCGAGTCTCAACTCATTCCATGGTGGTTCCTTCACACAAGCTAGGTACCCCTAACATCCGTCCAAGAGTAGCCTCCTCGCCTGTAATGCAAATAGAACCTGTGGCGTCGAACGTATACACAATCCTATGAACTCGTACTCCTACTCTCTAGGAGGTCTGAACACTACTACCTTTCTACGACAATCAATCACTACAAAACTAGAGAATAGCCAATCCATCCCTAGTATGACATAAAAACCATACATGTCGTACACTACAAGATTCGCTGGTAGCAGTCTCCCCTGGATTTCCACTGGGCAGTTCCCTAACATCTTACTACAGATCGTTACACCCCTAGTTGGTGTAGTCACAGACAACATCTCATTCATCACACAGGTTTCAACCCCACACAATTTCACAAAACTAACAGATATGAATGAATGGGTTGCCCCCGAATCAAATAAAACAACATCTCTATTCGAAAGCAATAACATGGTACATGTCACCATGTTCCCAGTGTGTTCTACATCTGCTGGAGTCAGCAAATATACCCTCGTTGGAGCCGTGGTTACTTGGTAATTTCCCCGAGGCATCTTATTACTCCCACGGTTCTGGCTTTGTGCAGGCGTATCTCTTCTCGGCTCTTGACAGCTTCGTGACATGTGACCCGGCTTGCCACAGTTGTAGCAGTTTCCCCATAATGGCTGATATTCTCCATCGTGCCTTTTACGACACTTGGCACACGGTGCGGGGAACGGATCCCCTTGATAACTCAGTCGCTCGGTGTTTTGTCGATAACCGGAACTGTAGCTCTTCTTCTTCTTCCACTGTCCCTACCGAAGACCACTCTGAGGACTAGAAGATACTGGCCTCTTCCCCTGATCCTGCACTACCTCATCTCCCCAAAGGTCGGTTTCAACTATGGTGGCTTTATCTACCGGGACAGAGAACTCACAGATCTGCAGCATCCCCACAAGACGGCGGATGTCTTTCCTCTGCCCCCTCTCAAACCTTGGAGCCTTCTCATGCTTATTCAGAACCAAGTACGACGCAAATCAAGACAAATTGATAAACCTGGCAGCATACTTCTGCATCATCAAAGTTCCCTGCGTCAGGCCCAAGAATTTGTCGGTCTTTGCATCCTGAGTGGAGACCGGAAAGTATCTCTCGAAAAATACCTCTTTAAAGTGGCCTCACATCATACCAGATGGAGCAGCTCTCTACCTCTCAAGCAGACTCACCGTCGTCCACCAACGCCCTACCTCCCTAGTCAGTTGGAAGGTAGTGTACAAGACCTTTTGCTTCTCAGTGCAGTGAAGGACTTCCAAAATCCTCTCGGTCTTCTCAACCCAGTCCTCTGCCACTATCGGATCAGGTCCTCCCGTAAATGTTGGAGGGTGCATGCATGTGAACCTCTCGATGGTACACCCCGCATTAGTAGGAGAGCCCTCGCATCTCCTAACACTCCGCCTAATCTCTCGGATCACCTGTCTCGCCAAACCACAAGACACAGAAGGAGACTCATCGCTTTCCGTCTCCTCGGAGCCACTCTCCAAATTATTATCCTTGGGCTCCATTCTGAAAATAGAATAGGGATCGGTTAGAATTCCTATATCGTACACAGTTAACACAATCATAGACCTAATCATGTCAACTATTACTCTCACAAGTCTAAGCCTGTCCCGTCACACCGAGACAAATCCATCAATGGTTTGCCCTGCCTTTACTGGAATCGTCATCCCAGGAAAAACACGGAATACCGCCGACAACTCCCGGTCAAGCAACAAAACAACCCTCGACCAACACTACCCATTTCCTACATCCATTACTCTGGTATGTACACATCAATACTCCTAACCAAGTCTACAAGACCTAACAACCTGGTTAGCTCTAATACCAAGATATCACGTCCCGAGCCCGCAGGTGGGTCCCAGGTGTGAATATAGTAACCTAATCTGTCTCTGTATCAATTCCAACATACATTATACAATACAATAAAAGGCTTCAACCCTGTGGGGTACACAGATGCCCTATACACGTACACATATACATCCATACTCATCAGTTATGCAGCAGAAAATGCTTCATCTATCTATATAACATACCATACCAGAGTCTGTACAAAGTTAGGATACATATACCCATACAATACTAAGCTTCACATTCCCATAAATATCGTACATACTCCGAGTGTCTACAAAACCATCATGACAACCCGGTTACAAAATCTCGTACCTAATCAGGTACTAACAGTAGCTAAGGACACCCCAGCTTCCGATTGCTAGGATGCTAAATACGACTACCTGATGGACCTGAAAACATTGTACGTACATTCGGGGTGAGACACCTCTCAGTAAGGAAGAAAGCAGGTTATATCAGTGTGTGGCATACCAGTGTTATTTTATGCAAAACATAACACTATACAATACGATATAGTTCGAAAACAATTCCATACAGTTCCAGTATTTTCACAAATGCATTCCAGTACATACGATACCCAAAACATACAGTCAGTGTCGTCACACTAATACGCAACTACGCTATGAAACCCGAAGCTTCAAGTGATTACATTGCCAATATGATGTAGCTCACACTAGTATGCAACTATTCCATGAATTCGAAGTTTCACAGCGATTATATTGCCAACCCCCAACTACTCCATGAAACCCGAACTTCACAGTGATTACATTGTCATACAATGTAGCTCACACCCCTCGGTGACCAGCCGGGATACATAGTGATATTTCACACCCTCGGATATAGAGCCGGACACTCTTGCCCACGGTTTTCACATTGGTACATGGCGCAGCGTACGGTAATTAGCTACCATATAGCTGTTTCGGCGTACGGTAATTAGCCACCCCTAGCCGATTTCATAAAACCTGGAATCATTTTGGAGCTCACACTCCTATACATATCAGCGTATGGTAATTAGCCGCCACATAGCTGTTTTACAAAATACCTAGAACAATTACATACAACCATACATACCACACTTATTTGGTTTACGGAAAATCATATCGTTTTCCAATTCAAGTACACAGTTTATACAAATATGGATAACAGTCATCTCAATAATACAGTTTAAACAAAATGAACGGTTTTCCAAACAAAGCAAAGATGATACCCGAAATCTCCAAAATTTTCCAAAAATTGTAACTTGAAAATCCTGTATTTTAACCAATAGATTTCCCCAAATAAGTTACCAAAACATATATACGGTTGTAGCCTACCAGCTTACCGATTTTGATTTTGAAAATAAACTGATATAAACTGAATCCCCTTACCTTAACCCGTATTCCAACTACGAACTCTACGGTCCCCAAAACTACGAACCGAGACTTCAAAACTTACAAACCACAGTACAATACATGCTTACAATTCGTACTACTACATATTCTAAATCAGAAACAAAAATCGAGCCTTACCTCGATTTTAGCCCGAAACCCGAAAACGCTCAGAACAAGATTCCGATCCGCTAGAAACGTGGAGAATCCTTCCTAATACTCGCAGTAACGTTGGATTTGCGAATCAGGCGACGAACGGCGAAGAAAACTAGAGAGAGAGAGAGAGAGAGAGAGAGAGAGAGTTCTTCAAGTTCTAGAGAGAGAGGGAGAGGATATTTTAAGATTACTTAGTTGAGAAGCAATAGAAACTGATATTTATAGCCCTTCACTCGGCCGCCCTCATCGATGAATTGGTGTTCTCATCGAAGAGTCTGCCATTGCCTTCGTTGACGAAGTGGTGGCCTCGTCGACGAGCCTGAGATCCTTGGTTTCCTGAAATCTCTCGGCTTGTCCTCATCGATGAACCTCTGAATTTCGTCGACGAGAACAGAAGGGACTTCGTCGACGAACTCTAGCCTCGTCGATGAATTCTGCTCAATTTACCAATTTACCCCTCTTTCAAATATTAAATCCACATACCATGGTTCGGATTCCTTCAAGACAAAGACGAAAAAGACATTCCGATAGATGTTAAGCTCTATCGTGGGATGATTGGTAGCTTACTATATCTGACTGTCAACAAGTCTGACATAATGTTTAGCGTATGTTTGTGCGCAAGATTTCAGGCAACCCCTAAAGAGTCTCATCTATTAGCCGTCAAAAGAATACTTAGATACCTGATTGGAATAATTGAACTTGGATTATGGTATCCTAAGTATACCTCCTTTGAGATTATTAGCTATTCAGATGCAGATTTTGCCGGAAGCAAAGTAGATAGAAAAAGTATGAGCGGCACATGTCATTTCTTATGTAACGACCCAAAAAATTATAATAATTAAATAATTAGGAAAATGATAAATGGAATAGATAAATAAGGAATAAAGGGAAAAAGGAAAAAATTTGAAGAAGGAATAGCAGACCTCGTCGACGAGTTTCATGTCCTCGTCGACAAGTGTTCTATTATAGATCATGACGAAGTTCAGTTCCTCGTCGATGAGAAGATCTCGAATGAGCAAATTTCAGATTTTAAGACTCGTCAACGAATGAATCTCCTCGTCGACGAAGTTCCTGCTTTGACTCGTCGACAAATCCTCTCTACTCGTCGACAAGGCCACGTGGCAAAATCGAGTATAAAAAGGGTTTGAAGAAACTTCTTGGCAAAGAAATTACATTTTCCTTCATTTTTTCTCTCTTTAAAACTTCTCTCTAGCTTTCCTGCCCGGATTCAGCCCGAATCAACAATCGGAGACCACTACGGTGTTCTAGGGAAGATTCTATACACATCTAGCAGAGCAGTTTTCTAAATTGGGCTTTTCAGGAAACGTTCCTAGGTTGAGGTAAGGGTTAAGATTCTTAGTTTTGGGTTTTTAAAGGTTTATTTAAGGTTTATAAGTTGAGAAAATGTAGAAATAGTAGTTTAATTGGGGTTTATTTAATTAAACTAGAGTTTTTTAACTAGGGTCCGGGTGAGCGCCACAGACATCTTTCGGGGATTCTTGTTGGCATAGTTCAAGAAAGCATGTAAGGGGGGATATATATTAAACAAGATATTTATAAATTAATTGGAAAATAAAATACGTTATGAATATAAGTGCATATGTTTTTGTATGAGTTTAAAATGTCAACCGTTTAATTTATGATTTCTGACCTAGGGCTGTTTTATTAGATATGTATATGTGAAAATGGACAGATGAAAGTGGAATATTTTTCAGGATAATTACATAAGAAATTAAAGGTATAATTTTAGTATAAGAATAATAAATGAGGGTTGGCTTATTTTACAAAACATATTTGAAATATACTGCTAAATTGTGTGGCATGAGTAAAATGGAAATATGTGATGAAGTATGATATGTACATTTAAGAGATGTTGGGAATACTGCAATGTGATAAAAATATGTATTGCATGTGTAATGTTTGATATGACATGAGATCCACGTGATGTGGACTTTACACGAAACCAAGTAATGTGGACTTTACATGAGACCCACGTAATGTGTACTTTACATGAGATCCATGTAATATGGACTGTTATATGAGATTCACGTAAGTTGAACTTTAGATGAGACCCACGTAATGTGGACTTTACATGAGATCCACGTAATGTGGACTGTTATATGAGATCCACATAGGTTAGACTTTACATGAGACTCATATAATGTGGACTTTACATAAGATCCACGTAATGTGGACTGTTATATAACATCCACGTAGGTTGGACTTTACACGAGATCCATGTGGGTTGGACTTTACACGAGATCCACGTAATGTGAACTTTTATATGAGATCCACGTAAGTTGGACTTTACATGAGATCCACACAATGTAGACTTTATATGAGTTTTATGTAATGTGAACTATGGAAGTGAACTATGTAATATGAAATAATAAGAACATGAAAATATGTATATGAAGAGATAACAGATATCAAGTAAAGTAAGAATGTATTGTATATTGCAGTATCAGTATTTACACTATTATGATATATATTTATAAGGACGGGCAAACTCTTCACTCGAGGGCTTGTTAAGAAAGACAAGTGCCCTAGTAGGTATCAGATGTAGCATTATGTTGCATAACGTACTAGAGCATAGGGAAACTACTTGTATGGGCGAGTAGATTTCCTTATTCTCGGGAGCCTTCGCTGGTAAACCCTTGGATAAACTGTGTGAGTACGAGATTTCTTCTTCACCTGAGGGCTTACTGAGTAAGGTGAGTGCCCTGGTATACTTCAGTTGTAACCTTCGGGTTGCCTAAAGTATCAGAGCAGAGGTGTGCTACTTGTATGGGCGGGTAGTCACCTCTATCCTTAGGAAATCTCGTGAGTAAAATATCTTGCATATGATTGATTAGGTTAAGAAAATGATTTCAGAAATTATGTTAAAGATTTGCAAATGTTGAATATTATGTTGATTATAATCTCATGTTGGCCACATGCTGATTTAATATATTATTTCTTCCCTTACTGAGATGTGTCTCACTCGAATACAAATTACTCTTTTTCAGGACCTCCACAAGATCGAGCTTAGGGAGCTCGAGGTTAGTATAGCATTTTTGAGTGAGAGAAAGGAAAAGAGGTATAAACTTGATGATACTTTTGGGTTGTATAAATTTATGTTTTATGTTTTTATGTTTTAAGTCATCTAAGAAATGGATGAATGTGAATACTAGAAGTTGTGGTTTATGTTTTTGGTGTTATGTATTTATGTGGTTACAGTTGGATGTATGATTCCTGTTGGTATGTTGATAGATGTAGAAAACTCTGGTATTATACTAATTGAGGATTGTAATTATGTTTTCTACTACGTATTTATAAATGGAATAATAGGTACAGGAAAATGAATGACGTGGCACCCGGGTCCCACAAGGTGGGTTCGGGGCGCCACAAGACACAGTTAATCAGGTATAACGCATCGGACCAGGTTTACGGGTTTAGGGTGTTACAATTTGGTTTCAAAGCAATAGGTTTTGGGATTCTATAGACTTAGGAATGATTTATACCAAAGTATAGGAATTAGTTACGATAAGAATGCTAGATGCACAGGTTAGGTGTTGAGAAGTATAGGATTTTTTTTGTAGTTTAGAGACGGAAATACGTCAACGATTTCCTATGATTTTTCTGAAACAGTCGACGGCCTCAGAAAAGCCACGGTAAACCTTAGACGATTTTGTTTATGAACTGTGAGATTGGTCCTTATATGGAGAACTTGCATGTATATTGGATTTAAATTATATAATTGTGTTGTTGGGGTTATGATATGGAATTCTTATCTCTTTCTTGTCCTATTTTCAGGATGGATCCTAGAGATGAGGACGTAGAGGTAGAAGGAAGGCATGATTCGGTGACTTCCAGTGAAGAGGAAATTGATACCTCCATGATGTTGCGGGGTATAGCCCGTCAGGTTAGGGTAGAAATGAGGAAGGAGCCTAAAGAGCAGAACTGTCCAGTTGCAGATCATGGCTGTAGCATCAAAGAGTTCATGAGGTTGAATCCTATGACGTTTGAGGGAGGACATGATCCAGTGACCGCAGAGAACTGGGTTCAGGAAATTTAAGAAATAATGGAAGTACTTGGCTGCACGGATGAACAGAAGGTCCGCTTTGTTGCGTTTAAGATGACTGGAGACGCGAAACTCTAGTGGCTTTCTATGAAGCTGCTAGAGGGACAGAGGGTAGTGAAAGTGGCGCTGACATGGGAACAATTTAAGGAGCTATTCTTTGAAAGGTATTTTCCTTCGTCCACTAGAGAGGAAAAGGTTGAGGAGTTTACCAATCTGACTCAAGGAAATATGACCGTTGGAGAATAAGCGGCAAAATTTGTAGAACTATCTCGCTTTGCACTTTTTATGATTCCAAATGAGGCGAGAAAGGCCACAATGTTTGAAAAAGGCCTCAAACGAAAGATCTTTGAGCTGGTAGTGGGATTCCAGGTCCAGAACTTCTCAGACTTGGTGGATAAAGCTTCAGTATTAGAAAAGAGCTTGCTAGGTAATTCAGGGTCATTAGAGCAGAAGAAGAGGCTTGCACCATCTAGTTTTCAGGCTAAGGTCAGTCAGAGATCAAGAAAGAAAGGGAAAGAAACAATCGGCCCGAGGTAGGAGGCAGGAGATCGGGGTTATCCCGTTAATCAAGATAGTCAGTCTTACCCCGTATGCCAGACATGTAATAAGAGGCATAGGGGTGAATGTTGGTTTCGAATGGTAGTTTAATTGGGGTTTATTTAATTAAACTAGAGTTTTTGAATCAGGGTTCGGGTGAGTGTCGCAGGCATCTTTTGGGGATTCCTATTGGCATAGTTCAAGAAAGTAGGTAAGAGGGAATATATATATTAAACTAGATATTTATGAGTTAATTGAAAAATGAAATACGTTTTGAATATACGTGTATATGTTTTTGTATGAGTTTAAAATGCTAACCGTTTAAATTATGATTTCTAAGCCTAGAGCTGTTTTATTAGATATGTATCTGTGAAAATGGACAGATGAAAGTGGAAGATTTTTAGGATAACTACGTAATAAATTAAAGGTATAATTTCAGCGTAAGAATAATAAATGAGGGTTGGCTTATTTTACAAAACATATTTGAAATATACTGCTAAATTGTGTGGCATGAGTAAAATGGAAAATATGTGATGAAGTATGATATGTACATTTATGAGATGTTGAGAATACTGAAATGTGATAAAAATATGTATTGCATGTGTATTGTTTGATATGACATGTGATCCACATGATGTGGACTTTACACGAGACCCATGTAATGTGGACTTCATATGAGATCCACGTAATATGGACTGTTATATGAGATCCACGTAGGTTGGACTTTACATGAAACCCACGTAATGTGGAATTTAAATGAGATCCACGTAATGTGGACTGTTATATGAGATCCACGTAGGTTAGACTTTACACGAGATCCATGTAGGTTAGACTTTACACGAGATCCACGTAATGTGGACTGCTATATGAGATCCATGTAGGTTGGGCTTTACATGAGATCCACGCAATGTTTATATGAGTTTTATGTAATGTGAACTATGGAAGTGAACTTTGTAATATGAACTACTTAGAACATGAAAAGATGTATATGAAGAGATAACAGATATCAAGTAAAGTAAGAATGTATTGTATATTGCAGTATCCGTATTTACGCTATTATGATGTATATTTATACAGGCGGTCAAACTCTTCGTCCGAGGGCTTGCTAAGAAAGGTAAGTTCCCTAGTAGGTATCAAATGTAGCATTATGCTGCATAACGTACCAGAGCAGAGGGAAACTACTTGTATGGGCAGGTAGATTTCCTTATTCTCGAGAGTCTTCGCTGGTAAACCCTTGGATGAACTGTGTGAGTACGAAATTACTTCTTCACCTGAGGGCTTATTAAGTAAGGTGAGTGCGCTGGTATGCTTCGGTTGTAACCTTCGGGTTGCCTAAAGTATCAGAGCATAGGGGAGCTACTTGTATGGGCAGGTAATCACCCATATCCTTAGGAAATCTCGTGGGTAAAATATCTTGCATGTGATTGATTAGGTTAAGAAAATGATTTCAGAAATTATGTTAAATCTTTGCAAATATTGAATATTATGTTGATTATAATCTCATGTTGATTTAATATATTATTTCTTCCCTTACCGAGATGTGTCTCACTTGAATACAAATTATTCTTTTTCAGGACCTCCACGAGATCGAGCTTAGAGAGCTCGAGGTATAGCATTTTTGAGTTAGAGAAAGGAAAAAGGATATAAACTTGATGATACTTTTGGGTTGTATAAATTTATGTTTTATGTTTTAATGTTTTAAGTCATCTGAGAAATGGATGAATGTGATTACTGGAAGTTGTGATTTATGTTTTTGGTGTTATGTATTTATGTGGTTACAGGTGGATGTATGATTCCTGTTGGTATGTTGATAGATGTAGAAAACTCTGGTATTATACAAATTGAGGAATGACGTGACACCTGGGTCCCATAAAGCAGGTTTGGGGCGCCACAAGACACAGTTAATCAGGTATAACGCACCGTACTAGGTTTACGGGTTCGGGGTGTTACATCTTAGGATATTCGTTAGTATCTTAGTTTTCAAAGAAGTAAAATTCAGTTGTTCTTTCAACAGCCGAGACAAAATATATAGTGGCTGGAAGTTGTTGTGCTCAAACGCTTTACATGAAATAACAACTTATGAATTTTGGATTAAGTTATGACACAGTTCTTATAAGATGTGACAATACGAGTGCAATAAACTTCTCAAAAGAATTCTATATAACATTCACGAACTAAACATATAGAAATTAAATATCATTTTCTTCGTGATCATGTGTAAAAAGGAGATGTGACACTTGAGTTTGTATATACAAATGAACAATGGGTAGACATATTCACGAAACTACTTTCAGAGAATAGGTTTATCCAAATTGGACGTGAACTAGGCGTGATGCATAGTCAAGAAGTTGCCTAGATTTACATTAAACTACATAATTAAGGGGGAGCAATTTAAATTAAAATTAACATTTGGTTAAAGTTTTCACGCTTGGATAATTTTTTTTTATATTTGGTATTAAACTTAACGAATGGTTATTGCATGTTAAATTTTGATGGATACATGACACATGTTGATGCTCACATGAACTTTAGGAATTTAATGGACTGATTTGTTTATCCATGCATATGAAAATTGACACATTGTGTATGTTCACATTGAAATTTAATTTAACAACAAAACCATGCCTTAGCACGGGGGAGAAGTAAATTGAGTAACACGGGAAATATATTTTTGATTGCAAAGATGAGATATATTATTGTCAGAATATTTTTATATACCTTTTTGTTGATGCCAAAAAGGGGCATAAATTAAAGCAAAAATGATAAAATAATTTTTTTTGGGAGAAGTTTGTAAAATAAATTATAATTTATCTTTTGTAAAAAGGCGGAGAATTCAGTACGCAAAAAATTTGTTTCCTTTCTTTTGAAATAAAGGGGGAGAGATTTTTCAAAAGTCAAAAAGCGGAGAAGTTTTACTAGCAAAGATATTGCATATTTTACAATGTGTATGAACTTCATTGTATGTAAATTATATTGCTGAATTCTATATTGTGCATCATTTGAGGGGAAGCCTTGTTAGACAAATTATATTGCTCGTGTGTTTGTCATCATCAAAAAGGGGGAGACTATTGACTCTCTAAGTTCAATCTTGTTTTGATAATGACAAATCACTTGGTATTTGGCCTGTGTATTGAGATTGTGAACATGAACATTGTTTAGCATGCAAGGAAGGTGAGGAAGTCATGGAAGTCACAAGGATTAAAGCATATACAACCTGGCACAATCCATGAAACTAAAAGAGTAGAAGAATGAAGATGCAAGCATCAAGTTCAAGATCTTCAATGGATAATTGGTATTTAGAATTAAATGTATTTACATATTTCATATGATATAATACGAAACTCAAATATATCTTAGATAGACCTTAGGACTCATGTATTCATGAAAAATTCATTTACATTAGTCTAGGCTGAATAAATTTTTTGAGGCAAATTTTACAGGCCTCGTCGATGAACCCAATGGCCTCGTTGACGAACGTATGAAGGCCACTCGTCAATGAAGATATGGACGTTGAAACGCGATTCAGTGCAGAAACAAACGAAAATCATTATATTTATTTGATCCAACGGTCAGGATTAAATCTAGGGATGAGAATACTTATAAAAGCAACTAAAAACCCTAGTACCTCACTTTTTGCATATTATTGGGAGCCTTGAACGTGTACACATCTCTGGAAAGCATTGAACACATTGCTAAGCCTTTGCCTACGATTTCAAAGCATTCATATCAAATCTAAGCTTGGGTCGCATTGATTCTCAAAAGGCATTCCTGCGAATATTGTGCAATCAACTTAGGTATTGCGGTTTGGTGATCAAACTATTTGTTGCCTTATTCTCAAAGATTTTTTTTCACAAAAGTATTCTTGAATATTTTATTTGAGAAATTGATCTTGAGTTATTAATTATTTATATATTTTGTGAAAGAACATTATTTGAGAAAAGTTTTTGTTAAGGCTTCAAATCTTTGGAAAACTATCAAGCTAATTATTTATTCAAAGATTTCATCTTAGCATATTTATTCAAATATCTGATTTAATATTCTAGAGAAAACTTATTGACTAGGTATTTTGATAAAAGCTATAGTTTTGATCTGTACTGAAAATCCATTGTTCGAGTAATTTTTGTGAAGATCATAAATCTGATTTAGATTTCCGAACTATACTGGTTGTTCAAATAATTTTATAAAAATTGTATAGTTGATTAGATCGTTGGAGCATCTTTGTTCTACATATTTTATATAACAATCATTCATCACTTATTTCAAGAAATATCATTGAATATCATACTCACACACTGAGCTTCAACTTTTATCATATGAGTATGTATTAGGTTTTAATTGTACTCACGAGTTTTGTGTAGAAGTGTTTTTGAGTTATTGCAAAAATTGTAATCTCTATTTTATATACACGGTTCGGGTTGTGAACCGGGATTGAGGAGGAAGTTATGCCTTTTGTAAGCAGCAGGTTGAAAGGGAAGCTCCGTCCTAGTTAAAGGAGCGGATTATTTAGTGAAATCCTTGAGTGGGTTATTTAAGGCAAGGACGTAGGTTGGGGTAGGCCAAACCTCGTAAAATCGAGTTTGCATCTCTCTTACCCTTATCTCTATTTAAATTCCGCGTAATCATATTGTGTATGTGTTGATCAATTGGTGTATGTTTGAGTAATTGGGTAACATTGTATGCTTGATAAAGACACTTAAAATTACTCATTGAGTTGATTAATAAAAATTGATTGAGGTAGTAATTGGTAGCTGTAAGTTTGAAATTATCGTTTTCAAAACTAGAACCTAAAGGACCTATTTTTTTAAAAAAAATACCCATTTCACCCCCACCCCTCTTAGGATAACACCGCAATTCATAGTCTGAATGCGGACATGACTTCCGTGCATCAGTTGGACGTTCGGCCAACTCGACCCTTGGGACACATCTTCATTACCATCCACAGTCCCCGTTGGCTCATAGAGAACTCTCACTATCCACGGTCCCCACTGGCTCACAGAGCAAACTCTCACCATCCACGGTCCTCGCTGGCTCACAGAGTAAACTCTCACCATTCACAGGTACCGTTGGTTCCGTGAGTGTATCTACCTGGAATTGAACCCTCGATGCTCCTTCTTACGTGTTGATGCCTTTCCACCGCACCATGCCCGTGGGGGCTATTATTTTTATATTTTACCACATGACTATTATAAACAATAGCAAAAAAGGAGGTCATCTATCTCTCGTTTACATGCACTAATAGTGGGACTATTATATGCTTTTTAATTTTAAACCATTAATTGAACTACTTCGCAACATTGCATGTGCTCATAGTAGTCAGTGGGTCCCTAACTTGGACAACAAATTTTTTGTTGATAGCATTTATTTGACTTCCACCACCACATGTTTAACATTCGGCAAAAGGTTAAGTTTCCCTATCAATGTTTTATTTCAATGCTTTTGCATAAATTGTCACACTATCTTGACTAAGAACGCATAAATGCTTAACATCAGCGGAAATTGAACACTTATAAGTTTTTTCATTATCATAGATTTCCTCATCTCTATTTAATTTTTCCTACCCTTATTCTTAACATGTGAAGACTTGTCCCCTATTAATTATATTGTTATATCATTGCCTAACTATCCAATTACTATCTATTCCTTTTAAAAGGTTTTTGAGTTTGGGGGACCTTTATGTAACCTTTGATGACTAATTTGGAAAAATCTACTAGAACTAAAAGAAACATGATAGCCTCTTTAACTTATACACATTTGTTGCTTCCTTTATGTCGTTCCTTCTCTTGCACTTGCTTGGCCAAGTCACCTTTTCAATCTTGGAGCTAAAACAAAGTTAGTGATTGCCTTAAGCAACAAATTAGGTCTATTTACAGCCTCATTTTGGCTATAGAGTCCTTTGCCTTCTCCTTTTTAGAAGCGATATATAATGCACAATGCTTACAATACCTATGAGGTTCCATTTGTAGCAACCCATAACTATGCTACTCTAAATCAACAACTTACTATGGATTGTCCAATCTAAATAATAAAGCAGTAGGAACTTTATATTAATCCAATCTCTCTCTTTTAAATCAACTAGGGCGTGAAGTTGCTCTTGGCTTGCTTTATCATTCAAGGTTTTAAAATCAATATCACCTGACAAGCATTCCAAAAATGGTTACTTTGGGACTATGCTTTCATGGGCAACGGGATTACCTTGTTTTCATGTGGGAGGATCCACTTTCATAGAGGGAGTTGTGATGTCTCAAAAGAGGCATCCTAGTGGTGAAGTTTAGGGCTTTCATATTAGACGTCTTGAGTTCAAATAGGGTTAGAAGGAAAATGTGATGGAAAATAAAACCAATTTTTTTGTGTAACCCAAATGCTATAAAGTCTTAATGGACCGAAAAAAACATGACAATGTTGACCTTAACTTGGTGAGATTTGTTAACTATTAATCTCGAGATGTTGTCCAATAAAAAATGTCTTACAAGATTAAAACATTGTTCTTCCTTCAATAACTAAGATCCTCCTAGGACAATGTTCATGTGGGATCACAACACATGGCTGTGGTCCAAGTGAAATGAAAGCTTTAGGGTCAAAACTGAATATATGTCATGTAATTTCACTTCCCAAATCTTGAACAAATGGGAACTCCCATTACTGCATTCAATCCACAGGGAACAAAAACTGAGCATGAGCACTCTGGGACTCTGGTGAGCACGCAACCATTTGAAAGTCTACCAACACTCTGACAGTGAGCATGGAGTTCACATGTTGAATTTGGGATTGTGTAATTTGATCAAAATTGGAGTGTCTGCATACACAATATAAAATTTATCAACAAAGGAGCCCTTTCCATAATTTGCTGGACTCTTTGTTCATATTCATAAAGGGTCCCATGACTTCAAACAGAAAAAGAGCATTACCTCTTTCTGTTGTGATAGGTGGCCCCAATGTGATGTAATATAAATTTTGAACGTATAATGCCAGCATAAAGAAAACTGATAATGAAACTTTTTGGCAGTTTATCTCATTGTAAATGACATAATCAATGACATGATCAAGTATGCGTTATGAAAGTTCTTTCCAATTCAATAACAATTACTTTTTTTGCTCTGCAACTATCCTTTTTTTTTTTTTTTGAGTGGTGAGATTGCTCTGCAACTATACAGCTATCTAAACAATTTTTAACTTGGTGCTTAAAGCAATGTGCATGGCACTGAACGATTTCGAGAGATTTCAATGTCCTTGTTTGGCTTTGCAAAGTGCAAGGCGTGGGAAAGAATCAAAAGAGATCTTGACCTGATAAATGCCCTCAAGCATCCCGAATGTGGAACGGCTTCTTGTAAGACTGTAACAAGAGAGAAGAACAAATTACGCTTAGGGATGAAGCAGCCATGCAAGCTCCAGCCAGCCAAGGTGGTAATCGGATTCCAGTGAAGGGGAATAAGATCCCAGCAGCAATGGGCATGGCAAGCACATTGTATCCAAGGGCCCAAACATAGTTTAGTAGGATTCGAGACATAGTCTTTTTTGAAAGATCTATGGCTGTAATTACATCTTCCAAGTTGCTCTTGACGAGAACCACATCAGCTGCTTCAATAGCCACATTGGTACCAGCACCAATGGCCATACCAACATCAGCCACAGCCAAGGCTGGTGAATCATTTATTCCATCACCTACCATCGCCACAGATGTCCCTTTCATCTGCATCATATTTCGAATTGAGACGTTAAAAATAGTTCACTCAAATCCGCTCAAACTTGCAATTTCAATAGGATAATCATACATAAAACCAAAATACATGAGGCAATGTTTTTAACACCGGGATCATTTGTTCACACCCAAAGCATCATCGCTCAATCAATTCAGAGTAATGCTTCAAAACCTCTAGCATTCAGTTGCAAATTACATCATTCTAATTCCCCACATTTTTCTAATTAAAGAAAAAAATATTTTAATTCGTTTTTCACATGGTAGCACAATGGCAGTGTTAGGGTGATCAACATCAGCAATTTTGAGTAATATGAGTATATTTCTAAAATATTTTTAGAAAGGATCTGCACATTCAACAATCAACAGCTTGGAATCATTTAAAATCAAAAAACAAAATGAAGCTGTATAACACATAATTTATTTTTATGAGAGATAAAACTAATGTATGCCCTTAAGTATGCATTCGTAAAGAGAACAAAAACATATAAAGAAAAAGACATAACTCGACATAAATATTGTCAATGTAATTGATATTCCAGAAATCCAAAAAGTTCTGCACCAGATAGCCAGGGGATTAAACTCTTCAAAATATTAGATTGGAATGGACCGCCCTTTATTTTTTCAATGGCCTTTCTGAAGCCTTCAAAATAAATTCCTATTCATGCTGCACTCAGCGCTCATATATTATTGAACACCATATTTCACTAATATATAGCTCTTTTATTTTGTAGGACTTCCTTGCTCCCATCCATCACCATTTCAATTGGTTCTTCAATATATATACACAATGATTCTATCACCCACACCCACATCTCACTGAACAGTGTAATTTACCAAGGGATTCAAAACTCATTGAGTTTTGCACGCATGATGACAAATGAAAATTTGCTTACCTGCAAATCCTTGATCTTATCGGCCTTTCCCAGTGGATCTGTCTCAGCAAACACCTTCTCAATTCCAACCTCTTTTGCTATGGCAGTAGCTGTGGCCCAGTTATCACCAGTCACCATAAGTGTTGAGATGCTCATTGAATGGAGAAAATATATAACACGCCTAGCTTCCGGCTTCACTGAATCAGTCACAGCAAAAGCTCCAGCAACCTGCCCATCAATGGCAACTAACACACATGTGCGAGCCAGACGCTCGGTTTCTGAGACATAGTCCTCAACCTCAGGATGAACTGGGACATTAAAAGCCCGCATAAGCCTTTTGTTCCCTGCCAAGACAGTTCTGTCATCAATTTTAACACTCACCCCTGCTCCTGGGTGCACCTCAAAGTCTTTAGACTCTGTGACATGCTCAGTTTGGGATGCATACTTCTTGTGCAGCCTCTTGGCATGCTCCATGACAGCTTTTGCTATAGGATGTTCACTATTTGCCTGAAGAAATATTATAAAAAAGAAAAAGAAAATTTAACACTATTGGCCTCATTAAGCAGCATTAAATTCCCAAATATTTAGGTCCTGAATTATCTTAGTTTTTTTTTTTTTCCCATTCGAGCATACATGAAGAAATATTCATGTTCAACAATTTGGAGCTTGTTCATAAATGAACCAGAAACTGCTGACCTGTTGCATGGACCATTTTCAGACCCCGACCACACAAAAGAGGAAAAATAAAGAAAAGAAATGAAACAAGAAATAAAAATTACATTGATTTTAATTTTTTAACTAATTAATGTACACCCAAAAAAATTATTTTCAGAAAAAGCTTTCACCTCTTTGTACAACAGTTAGCCTGAAACATATACTGTGTACCCAAATTCCCAAATTTTGATATCGAAAGAGCATTGACACTCACCTCTGCAGCAATAGTCATCTCACAGAACTCCTCCATTGAAAAACTAGAAAAGAGCACAGCACCAACTACCTCTGGCCTTCCAATTGTCAATGTCCCTGTCTTATCAAAGACAACTGTTTTCACCTACAGAATTTTTAAAAATTTTAAAACCAAATTCTATTTAAAAAAGGCGAATCAAAACTGCGAGGCAAGCTGGTGCATGAAAAAGAAATCTAAAATTTAAGTCCCACCCCCACCTGTTAGATGATGAGGGAAATATGGAAAAAGAACTCTTCAATAAGAAATTTGTCACCACTATAATGAAATTATGCAAGCATAAACAATGTATAAACATAAATAAAACATGCAGGGTCATTTATTTTCTGGGCATGATCACCAACAAAAATAGAAGATTATACTGAACAAAATGAATAAAATTAGTTCCTAGCCTCTGTTACAGTAAAGAGAGTATAATGAGAAAAAAAGGCATCAATGAATCATGCTGAGGGATGCCTCCGTTATGACTCTGAATACCCATTCAATCATATGCAGTATTTATTAGTAATAAGTATTCAACCTAGATGAAATGAAAGAGATGAACAACCAGCCTTTTATGAAGAAAGCATCTCTGCAAAAAGCAGAAGAAAAACTGAATCCATTTTCAGAAATTGCTAAACACTGCAGAATTTTTGTCAACAAATTCTTAACCTCCTTAACCCTTAAAAATTTCAAAAGCCTTCTCAGAGATCCAGTTATCTAATACTAAAACAAGCAAGAGCACCAATTTCTTCAATCTCAAACTAAAATAGTTGGGGTAAGGCTTTAGTGACACCTGGGCATTTTTAGAAAATATCAAACAAAACCTAATATTAAAATCAAATTCCAATAATCAGTTCAGTTGCTACCAAACAATGGCTTTACCTTGTGTGCCTTTTCAAGTGCATTTCCCCCCTTGATGAGCACACCTAGTGAAGCACCCTTCCCTGTGGCAACCATGACTGCTGTTGGGGTTGCTAATCCCAGTGCACATGGACAGGCCACCACCAGCACAGAAATACCAAATTGAAGTGCTAGCTCAAATCCATCCATGGCTTTTGGTATCCAATGTTTTGGGTAAAGACCAGCTTCTCCAGGGATAAACCATCCTAGCCATGTCAAAAATGCAGCTACAATGACCTAGGATATGGTGAGCAAACCATATGATTAATTTTCTACCAAAAAATAATTATAATAAACTATACACTAACAAAGAAAATTATATTATCTGCACTGCTCTTCACTCTTAATATAACAGGGTAAATGTGAAACAATAAAAATCAACAAAAAAAAATGGACTGCAAAAAATATGATAATAGTACCCCAAATTTATTTTGAAAGAACATGAGCTTTTTTGAGCTACTTTACATGATGAGGGAAAATTTCCCTCAATTGTATTCTAGGAGATGAGAAACATCACATACAAACCAAAGGCACTCACTGCTTCTGCACCTATGAGAGCCACAAATATATAGAATAATATTAATCAGCAACTACAATCAGTCCACAATACAGTTGAAGTTCAGCAGTCCCATAAATATTAAAATAGTATTTTTTTTTTCTCTAATTTTCCATTATACGCCTGTGCATAGTCTTCCAGTGGAGGTCTAGGGGGAACCTCAGCTGCACCCAATTCATATTTTCAAGCAGACAATTTTACAATAGCAATTTGCGCAAGGAAATAAAACAAAATTTTCCTTGACACATATAACATGAGGCTTTCCAAGAATAGATGTAGAAACCATCCCCACAGATGGCACTCAACAGGAATAGCTGACACTTTTTACTAGCATCTAAAGGGAGAATGTCTTGCATTGTGTGTGTGTGTGTGTGTGTGTGTGTGAGAGAGAGAGAGAGAGAGAGAGAGAGAGAATTTTTCAAAATTTTTCAGTCAAATCACTTGAGATTGATTCCTGCTTGAACTTGCTGAAATGAACAAATTTTCTCATCATAGATTAGAGGTATAACAATCACTCACGGGAACCTCAAGAATTCTGAAAAAAAGGAATAGAAATCTGATTAATAGAACCATTTTTTTGGTGCACAGCAGTGGGGGGAATTTTATAAAGAGTGTCTCCTATAAATTTGCAAGAAGAATTCAAACCAAGAATGAACTTTTTTTCTGGATAAAGTATCTACCCTCAAGATTCTGGTACAAACAATTATGCTTTGTTCCTCATGCGGAGCAAATTTTTTCCCAATCCTAGCCTTAGTTTTGTTTTCATTTGGAAAAAGAAGATGCAGCCTAAAGAAAGAACCAACTACTGGTACAGACTTTAAAATGAAAAGACAGAACAATCCATTGTAGAATCTGGGAAGAAGAAGATGAACAAACTCACCATAGGAACAAAAAACTTAGAAATCTGGTCAGCCAATTTCTGAGCAGGTACTTTGGCTAGCTGAGCAGCTTCCACTAGTTGGACAATTTGGGAAAGTGCAGTCTCTGAACCAACATGAGTGGCCCTGACTAGTAAACATCCATTCTCATTCACGGTCCCTCCAATAACCTATTATGAAAAACAGAATAATTAAGCATTCAGCATTCTGAAATATCCAAAATAGAAAAAACTGAAGTGAAAAAATTATTACTTTGTCACCAGGTCTTTTAGAGATTGGCCTTGCTTCTCCAGTGATCATACTCTCATTCACATGGCTTTGACCATTTATAACAACCCCATCAACAGGAACTTTTGTTCCTGGAAAAATTTTAATTATATCATTCCTTTGTATCAATTGAGTGTTGATTTCCATCTCTGAGACAACATTTCCATCACTGTCCAATGTAAGCAGACAAGCTGTCTCAGGGGCAAGGTCTGTCAGTTTTGCCAATGCATCTGATGTCCTCCCCTTAGCCACCACCTCCAAATATTTTCCTAGCAGAATAAAAGATATTAACATGGCACTAGTCTCAAAGAAATCTTGACCCTCAAATTCCTCTGAAGTCAATGCTTTAATAACTATATACAGAGAATAGACATAAGCAGAATTGGTTCCCAGTGCAACCAGAACATCCATATTAGCATATCTCCGTCTCAGAGCATGGTACGAGCCCACATAAAACCTGACAATAACATTCAGCACAAATAACAAATTAGTTTCATGGAAGTATCTGTCTTAATCTCCTTTTCATATTAAAATGGCAGGAAAATAAAAATAAAAAAGGAGAGAGGGGGGGGGGGAGAGGTGGGAACGTTCCCCTGGAATAATTTTAAAAAACACCAATACCTTCGGCCAACAATAAACTGCACTGGTGTACAAAGGATCCATCTTAGAAGCATGCCAACAGTGAGCGTCTTGTACACCATATAATCTAACCAGTTGCCATAAGGATGAAGCATTGGAAGTACCATAGAGAAAACAAAAACAGGAACTGAAAATAGGCAGCTCCAGAAGAACTGGTTTCTATATATCTGTATTTCATGCTCCCGCTCTCTTTCTCTTCGTCTAGGAGGATGGAACAAGGTTGCATTGTATTTTTTGGTACCACGCCCAGCTTCCTGAATGCAGTGCAAAAGAGATCTTGGGCCAGTGAGGTTCGGGTCATAACTAACAGTTACTGTACTTCCCTCCATGTCCATTTCAACTTGATTCACACCTTCACCATACTCAAGAGAGGATTGAACAACATTCATATCTTCCAGAGAACTCACTCCTTCAAGTTTTAGATGCACTTTGTTAACATCATTACCAGAGCTTATAAGATCGGCTTCAAAGCCGGCATCTTCTATTGCTTCAATGATGTGGTTAGTATTAGTGACATTTGGATCAAAATGGACCTTTGCTTCTTCAAGGGCAAGACCAACCACAGCTTTCTTCACTCCATCAACCATTAAAAGGGCACGTTCAGCAGACTCAGCACAGCTGGTACATGTCATTCCTTTAATTTTCATCTGGCATACTGCTATATCTGACTCTGGAAACTCATCAACTTGAAAACCAGAACCTTCTACCCTTGCTTTTATCATTTTTGCCTGAAACAAAATTTCTTTGTAATTTGTAAATGCTTCCTATGCTAAATATTATGCAGCTAAGGTAAGTCTATTAGCTCTACCTAAACAACAAGAAAGGAAACTCTATTTTTCCCGAGTTGCTCCACAGTGGTACCCAGTGACTATATAACCACATTCATAAACTCATTGAAAAGGAAAAAATGTTGTACTTTAAGCTTCATAAGAATAGAAGTCAAACAAGTTCTAATGATTTTAGCAAACAAAATTCTCATGAGATGCCATTTATTTTGCGTATTTTCTCTTTCTTTTTTTTGTGAGGGGTTTTTACAGGTGCTCCGTGTTGGGCTTTGTGGAGCCTAGTTGTATTGATCCAGATGATGACTCGACTCAAATTAATGTTGTATGGTTTTTAATGATAGATTTTAATCCTAAGGCTTAGTCCATGAGCGCCGTGGCTTGGGCGTCGTGGGGGTGCCCCCGAGAAAAAAATTTGGGCCTATTTTGTAGCCCATTGCTGTGCGCAAGATATTAATTCGCTGTTATGGTGATTAGGGTTAAGTGTGGCCGTCACAACTAGAGAAAGAGAGAGCGAGAGAAAATATTGTATGGGGCACTCTCTGTATTTTCTTCCTAATAATAGTGAAATCCCTACAACTCCGTGGACGTAGGCAAAATTTCCGAACAATGTAAATATTGTCTTGCGCGTGTGATTGATTTTTCTTTGGCATGTGTTTCTCTCTATTTTGTTTCTCGCAGGATTTGGGAATTTTGTGTTAATTCCCCACACTCCGTGCGCATACAAAAAGTGGAAGAGAGCTACAAACTGAACAGATGAATGAGAAATTTTAGTTGAAAATATCACAACCTTACAAGAGTGCAATATAACAGTTCTTTTCCTTTCCTCTCCTCTATTTTCTTAGAAACTAAATGGAACAACTTAAAATTTTCTTGCCTCACAGGTGTCCACACAACTTGGATAGAAAGATTGTTAACTCTGTGAGATTACAAAAGAAAAAAAAAACAAAACAAAACAAAATAAAATAAAACGAAAAGCAAAAAAAAATGAGGACCAATTTACTCCACAATCTTGAAATAAACCATGTTGGTTACCCGCAGATAACAAAAATATATACATAACTTGAAAGAAATCCAGCTTTACCATTTAAACTGACTTACAGTAACATATTCCGGCATGTATCTGACCACAGTCTGCCCTTCAAGCACTGAGACCATAACGCTTTTAACCCCATTAAGCTTTCCCAGAGCAGATTCAATGGAAGTTGAACAAGACGCACACTTGATACCCTTGATTTTGAACATAACTGTCTTAATTTTCTTGTCTTCTGTCTGTGTTGGTTGAGAAACTGTGACTGCAATGTAGTCGGAAGGCTGCAAAAGAGGCACCTTCAGATCATCCTTCCCATTAACTTCCATCTCCCCGTTTCTAGCTGTCGAATGCATCAAGCCTAGACAAAACATGAGTAAAAGCATCACGTTATCAACACTTTATATGATTAAAAAAAACAAAACACCCTGGTGCACGAAGTTCCCTCATATTCGGGATCCGGGGAAGGAGCGGACCACAAATGGGCTTATAATACGCAGCCTTACTTGCATTTTTGCAAGAGTCTATTTCCACGCCTCGAACCCGTGACATCCAGGTCACATGACGACAACCTTACCGTTGCGCCTAACCTCCCCTTCACTTTATATGATAATAACCATGTTTCTAATACCAGGACTCATTGCAATGAGAAACAACTAAATAACAATAATAAAATAATTTGAAAGAAAAGAAGTTCAAATTCATCAAGTGAGATTAATAAATAAAGTAACTAAAGCATGAACAATCAAATTCAAACATGTATAATTTCACATAAATTATAAACTGGCAAACTAATTGATTATGAAGGCCGTCAGCATCAGCGAAAATTAGATAAAAGTGGCATTAAATTAGAAATATTCGGTGCTCTTCTAATTTCATTACCAACTACGGAGTTCTATTACAAACCAAAATATAAGGGAAAATTCAGTTTAGAAAAGACATTAAATTAGACATCTTTTTTTTTTTTTTTCTAAACTCTCGCCAAGACCATAAAAATTAAAACCTGGACAAACATCCCGAACAAAGTTACAGATTACCCATAAAAAATTATCAGCTCAACAACCCAAAAAAATACACATGCTAACCTAGAACAAGACTCAGAATTCAACCGCTAAAAGAACGTAACTCTCAACAAACCCACAATCAAAACGAGGCCCTGCGAATCTCAATTCTCAAAACCCAGCTGTTTTTAAGCCGTGGCCAAGCTTAGAATTCAAAAGAAAATCAATCACAATTCACAACCAAACCAAGACCCACACCTTAAACGAAGCTAAAGACAGATTCGGTCACAGGGGAAAAGACGAGGATGGCAGACAATGCGCATGGGCAGTACAGTACCTGTTGACGTTTCGGCGTCAGAGTACGAAACGATCACGTGAAGCAGCTACGAAAAGTTTTAGGGTTTCTGACTGCAAAAGCTGAGAAAAGGTGAGGAATTTGTGAAAGAAGGTACGAGATAATCAGAAGAGGGAAGCTAGGGTTTCCGGGAAAGAGGAGTTTGGGGGTTTTATAGGTTGGCCCCACTTTTCAAATTTTCGAATCCAACGTCTCATATTCATACCTTTACGGCCTTTCCCACCAAGATAAACCCACCAAAGGGCGGTTTATTTTTGCATTTGAAATTACATGTTTACCCTTTCCGTATTTAATTTACCGAGGTAGATACCCAAAATTTTTATTTTTATTTTTAATTTAGAAATAACTGAAAAGGGCAATTTAATAATTTAAAAAATTAAGTTAAAAATAACTATGGAATTCTACTATGGAATGAAATCACTTTTTTTTTTTTTTTTCAATTAGTAGTAGATGAAAAAAAATTAGGAAAAAACTCAAAATCCCAAGTTCGTGAACACGAGCCTTACTAGGTACAATGGTGTGGACCTCGCACTTTTATACTCCTAAGCATTGCTGTATAGGCCTATGTCATCATATGCTCGAAGCATAGCATAATGCAAAAAATTTAGGTTCTTGGAAGAATCATGAACTAGCATGATCTTTTCATTTAATAAAAACACTCAAATTAATGAATCTCATATTATAGGATCCACATACGATTTGATGGGACTTAGTGTCTATAGTACATTTATTAGATACGAAGATTTGACGAGTTGAGTCTCTTGAAAAAGAGATTTTTTCTCTCACAATAGATTTGTTTTGGTATGTAAGAACGGGATGAAATATAATTAATATTTTATTTTTTAAATTAAAAATAATGATGATGTAATGAAATATAAAATAGGGTATAAATGATACAAGAGTAATTATAGCATGTGGATGGGAAAATGATGATGGCTAGGGCTTATTTTTTAAATATTCTACAAATATAAAAGTAAATTTTAATTTTAAAATTAATATTCATATGAGAGAGAGGGTAAAAAGTTAGAAACTTTTGTGTGTGTATGGACTAATGTTTTAAAAGGCGTCCTTAAGGTGCGCCTTGAGGCATTTTGAGCATAAAACGCCCCTAGGCGTGAAGCCTCATATGCATACACCTCAGTGAGAAAAACTCACATTTTACACCCCATTTGGAAAGGCGTACGCCTTTCAGGAGCATCTGCTTTAGAATATAAAAAGAATAAATAAATAAATGCAGCCTAATTGGAGCGGTAAAACCCCCTCTCTCAACGAATCTTCTTCCCTCCAAACTTTCGTATCTCTTCGACGATTCCTCCAACTCCTCCTCTCTCTCCGACTACTCAACGATTGCTTCCAACAATTCCTCCAAGCTTCTCATCTCTCTCTGACTAGTCGACGTTCCCTTCCAAACTCTGATATGCCTCTAACAACTCCTTCTGACATATCCTCTCCCTTCAATGAACCCTTTGGAGTTGTCGTCTCTTTTAAAGCTTGCGTCTGGCTTTGAATACTCCCCCAGCTTCTTGTCTCTCTCCAATGAGTTGACAATCCCTCCCAACCACTAATTTTCCTCTGACAACCCCTTCCGACGTCTCATCTCTCTTCGACTACCCATTCGAACCTCTCATCTCTCTAGAGCAACCCTCTGCAGCCTCTCGTCTCTCTTTGTGACCCTCTCATACTCTCTGCCACTGTCTCTAAAACTGAAGGTAGCTGCAACTGCTTTTAGAATTTAGAATCTTGAATGATGAAACATTGTGATGCTTTAATATGGCTTTTTCTTATGGCTCATGCTTATTTTTTAAAAGATATATTGTTTGTGTTTGCTAGTTAAAATTGGCCTCTATGATATTTAAAAATTATTTTTTAATATTTTTCTCCAATATTCTAAAATTTTTCACATTTTTTTTCTATATATAAATTGATTTTATTTATTAATTATTTAAAAGATACAATCCCAAAATGCTTACGCCTCATCTCACAGAGGGTAAAACGCCTCACCTTACGCCTTCACCTTTTAAAACATTGGTATGGACATACATAAATGTGAGTGCCTCATTTTAAACATGATTTATCAACAAAAAAGGTTTTTTAAGGGAACTTTTTTTTTAATCCTTTAAACAAAAAATGATTTATTAATATTAAAACTTAAAAAATTACTTCAAATTATACTGAAAAGATTGTCAAAGTTCAAACTTTTCCCAAATTTGTCTCTCCTTAAAGAAAGTAGTTTAATTTTTTGAAATTAATAACTACATAATTTAAAAAAAGGTTTTTACTTTGATTTTGATTATGTTTTAAATAAATATTATGTTTATAACTAAATTAACACGTACAATAACTAAAAATGAACGATCTTTCACCTAATAGGTCTATCCCATAAAGTGAAATGATTTTTATAACAAATAATTTAGATCACAAATAACATCATCTTTAAATTCTCTAAAAACTCAATACTGACAAAAGAAAATAACACAAAAATATACAATATGCGTTAGTGATAAGTGATAACACATTGTTTTATAAAATCAAGTTAAACAAAACATATTGTTTTGAAGGGAAGGTCCATTATCTAAAAGCCAAAAAAATTTGAATTATCAATAGAAAAATAGAAAAATAGGATAATATTTTCAAAAAGAAGACTAAAATGTGAAAAACACAACCTCTTTCTTTTGAATATTGCTTTAGGAAAAAAAAAAACTCTTTCTAAAAATGAAGTACATATTTTAATAATTTAAAATTATTTCAAGTCAAGCTATGATTAATATTATATTTTAATTACTTTTAAAATTGGGTTGCAATAGTATGAAAAAATTTGTCACCACATTTAAATCTTGAATGTAACTTCAATGTAAGTATAAATAATAAGCATGAAAAGAATTTCATAACTTTATAAAACACTTCCATGTCTTCGAGAAAAATACATCTCTCCAAGCCAATTTCTAAAATATATATATATATATATATATAATTGAAAATTACGCAAAGTAAATAAAAATTGCCACTCCTAATCTTTAAAACTCTTCAATTTTGAATTTTTATCATTGCATTTGTGAACGAGAAAAGAATTTAAGCTATTTGCATTAATTTGGATAAAAACTTCATATAAGTTTATGCTCAGTTTTATTATCTAAATATATGCAAATCAAAACATAAGTTGCATATTTTTAGTTTATTTTTTCAAATTTGATTGGTGCAGTCAAAAATAAGGGCTAAGCACATACAATCATGTCACTATTGACATTAATTTAAAATTTTGATTTGGAACTCACAATACTCGACAAACTTTTTGAAACTTCAAGTTCAAATTTAAAATCTTAATTTCATGATCTCATAAAACAACCTTAATATCTAAAAGTAAATTCGCCAACCTATAGAAGTTTCAAGAACTTTGAGTACTTACTAACACCCATGATCACATTTTCATTCACTCTAAGCTTTCTTCTTTTTTCTCTCTTGGACAACTGGAAGCCGATACTAAGCTTAACTGTTGAGAATTCCACTCGTGAGTTTGTCTTACATTGAAAAAATTAAGTGGATAATGGGTGCTTATATATATGATTGGGTCCAAGACTCAATAGGTTTAAACTTTTAAGTCAGGTTAGTGTTCACTCATGTGTATCAAGTCTACTCATGGACTCCTCCGATGCTAACAAGTGATATCAGAGTTGAAGGTTCATAACTCTAAGTGAGCAACATTATAGAAAAAGTCAAGGTGTGAAGCTAATTCTCTTGACGTACTAAACCCTGTAGTAAGGCCCACTCGAGCAACTATTGAAGAATTAGGTTTACTCTAATAAGGGAGAGCAAATGGAACTTACAAGTGAGAGAGAGATTGTTGAGAATTCCACTTGTGAGTTTGTCCACATTAACAAAATTAAGTAGATAATGGATGCTTATATACATGGTTGGGTCAAAAACTCAATAGGCTTAAGCTTTTGGGTCGAGTTGATGTTCATTCATGTGTATACGGCCTACTTATGGACTTTTTCGGTGCTAACATTAACGTGCACAACAAAAAGGTAACGATTCTTCAATTCTATACTCTCTCTCACCCTTCCCAAAAATCGAACCCGTGACCTGCGATATAAATTAACTTTGAGTAATTAAAACCTGTGGTCACTAATTTCATCCTTGTACTTCATATCCCCCCTCCTCTTAATTGATTAGAAGCCAATACTAAGCCTAAGTTATGCACACAACAAAAATTAATCATCTTTTGTCTTATCTTCCTTCTTACCCATCCTAAATTTTGACTCTGTGACTTTGACACAAAAAGGTTTCACTGAAATCTCCCTAGCAAGCTTCACATGTACCTCCTTGTTTCTAAATATGGGATGACACTTGACAGCACTTCCACACTTTACCCTTCACATGCATAGTGTGTATGTATATGTATATATATAAAGTAAGAGCCAAGAGGTTAGTTATTGTTGCTAACAGTGGTAATGGACATGTGATGCTGAAATTGTGAATGGAGCAATATTAATTTCATAGTGGGTTTTGGATGTGAGTGGTCACGTTTTGTGGTGAGCATGAATTATCATATCTCGATCATATGGTATCAACACAGCAATCGAGATTTGCCAATATATGAAGATTCATGGGAATCCGATGGGATGTACAATTTGGCAATGGGCCATCCTTGTGCTTAATTTCCAATAGTGCAGTGAATGTCATGAACCCCTTGTGACATTCACAGAACCACAGCCACAACTTTGCCACCTTTTTAATCTTTGTGTGAGCCATTAGGGTGATGCTACTGAACGAACTCGTTTGGAAATTTTTGAATTAGGCAATCAATCTAAAATGTTAAAATTAATTTGGTTGATTATAATTTTGTCATGTACATTCAATGGGAGAGTCAAATTAGATTATCAATATCTCTTTCTTTACTCGACTATTTGAGACTTTAACCCAAATTAATTTTATCCATTGTCCTGATTATGAGTCAATGACTTTGAATATTGAAAACATTCTCCTGTGTCATAAGTCCACTGAGAGACAATCATCAATGAGTCAATCGGTTTGGTTAAAAATTATAAAGCCAAACTTTAGGTAGTTAAATGGGCTGATTTGGTTCAAATAGATGAGTCAACCTATTTTAACCACTAGATTTGGTTAAAATAGAACCAAGCATTTGGTTTGGTCAAATAAGGTGATAAGTCAACCATCGATACAGCTCAATGCAATTAAATAGTCAACCATTTAGTTTCTCTTAAAATAATGTAGATACCTCAATTTATTTGGGGCTTATATAATAAAATTAGACAAAAATTTTATTTCATAAAATGGAAAAAATACAGGGAAATAAACTTTGCATTAAAAAGAACAAAAACATACAGAAAATAAAAAAAATAAAAAATTAGACTCCAAATTCGATGTTGGCACCTGCACACATGCACAAAAGAGAAAGCAGTTAGGAAATCAGAAATAAGAGGCGATTGACATGTTAAATATAATTGAACCTTGATTGATTAATTTGTCATTTTGCTTTAAGTTTGATTGATCAATTAAAATTTTATTGATCAATCATATTTAATCCAAGTTAACCCCTTAAGCTTATAAATAGAGAGGTTCTAAGGGTCACAGACATATTCACACATTCACATAAACAGAAAATCACAAAGAAAGCATATAGGAAATTGCGTGAGAAAAATTAGAGAGTTCTTATTGCAATTCAGTGTGAATTCAAATTTGAGAGAATTGTTGAAAAATTAAAGAGTTGTAGAGTAGACTGGAGAAGAAAGAATTCAAAAGTTTCGAAGTTTCGAAATCAAAATTTGGAGTCGAGGGAATTTAGGGATTTTCAGGATGCAAAGTGAGGGGGTTTTGAAGTTTGAGGAGAATTCAGGTAGAAGAATTGGAATAGCTCATTGGTAAGTACCAATTTTTTAAAAATTTTAACAGAAATATTGAATTTTAAATTTGGTATTTAATACTTTAGGTAAGAAACAATATGCATGATTTAACCTGAATACCTAGAATATTTGAACCAAATCCAACCCATTGGATTTGTAACGGCCCAAAAATAATATACGTGTAAGTGTAAAAAAAATATTATTAATTAATAAATAAATTAATTAATTAGGTGATTAATTAAATAAGAGAATAAAATAAATAGTATAATACATTTATGTAGATTAGGTGATAGGATAATACTAATATAATAATATAATGATTATATATATAGGAATGTATCGGCTTCAAAATTGAAATTGGATTTGAACCCCCCCCCCCTCTACAACCCTGAGCTCTCTCCTTCTTTCTCCATTCTCTCTCTCTCTCTCTCTCTCTCTCTCTCTCTCTCTCTCTCTCTCTCTCTCTCTCTCTCTCTTCAATATCTCGACTATTTCCTGACCAAATCAAAAAACGAATATCATATTCAGGTCCTAGCTCCGTTCCTCAACACTTTAACCGGAGTGGATTCGTCGTTTGAACGTCGTAGACACCACTCCATGACCAAGATAAGGGGAATTGATTATGTTAGGTTTATTTTAAAATATTCCTGATTAAATTTGAGTACATGAATTTAATTAGATTTATGTTAATTAAAATATTCCCGATTTAAATTGAGCATGTGACGTTAATTATATCTATGTTCAGATTTTATTTTTAAAATATGTCTGAATTAAATTAAACTGCATGAATTTGATTATATCAGATTTTTGGAAATATTTTGGAATTAAATTAAACTGTAGGGATTTGATTATATCAGATTTTTGGGAATATTTTGGAATTAAATTAAACTGCATGGATTTGATTATATCCAATTTTTGTGAATATTTTTGGAAATAAATTAATCTGCAAGGATTTGAGTATATTGAGTTTTCTTAGAATATAATGGAATTAAATTAAATAGGTGAAATTAAGCATACCATGCAAAATATATATTTTCCTTGGGCAGTTTATTATAGCATGATTTTTCAGTCAAATCGTGTGGCATGAGAACAGTTATTATTGTATGCTTAAATATGATGGTTTTTATATAATTATGAAATGACAGTCCAGCCGGCTTTATGCCGAGTTCAGTATGAAATGACAATTTAGCTGGCTTTATGCCGAATTCAAACAACTTTATGTCAAGTTATGAAATGACAGTTTTATACAGAGATATGATATGACATATTTTAACAAAATCACATTCTCACATTGAGCTTGATTTCATATCATACGTGAGTGTATTTGTGCATAGTGGTGTACACATCAGTTTTTGTTAGAAGTAATTTATTTGTACACAAATATTTTATTGGTCAGAAGAGGGAGACACTATATAAAAAAAAAAAAACTGATTTTTAGTGATGAAACTATTAGTGACAGATTCTGTCACGACCTGCTCATTTTTCCACGTATATTTTTTTTTTCAATAATAATATCATCATAAAATCAATACTACATATCCCACAATCCAACTCAGCTGGTCACCATCCACCTGGACCCGTGGGTACCAGGGATATAACAAAACATACAGCAGAAACCTACACAGTAGAAAGTATAAAATCATATACATCTCATCATAATGTGCATAACATATACCAGAATACTACAACCACTAACTCTCAGTATATACAACCCAAAAATAAATCTAGAGACAATTTCCTCAAAATCTAACCGTCCCTACCAAAACTTACCCTTCGCAGAGGGCAGATAAACAACACTAATTCTGCGGGGCTTTTCTCGCTCTCCTATCTGGGGCTCCTGAAAAGTTAATGAAATTTAGGGGTAAGACACCTCTCAGTAAGGGAAATAAACTAATACTAGTGTGTGGTAACATGAGTAATTCTTGTTCAACATATATCATATATAACACATTTAGTACTGTTTCATCAAATCTGGAAAAACACACACACACACACACACACACACACACACACACACATATATATATATATATATATATATATAAATCAACATGGTAGAACATACTGCATTTTCATAACATATCTCAACTCATGTCATAATAATAATAACATAAAAACCATCCTGGTGGGTTAACTAGCTATTGTCATGTATTACCCCCACATGATTGGGTTGTGTGGCCCGAAGGCGGGACCTGACAATGGTTAGCCGACCATTGCCAAGTCGATAGTCTAGTCTGTAAGTCCGATGGATCTACCCAGACTGGTCCGTACACTAAGGGCAATAATAGCACACTTCTCGAAAATAACCACATCAACCATCCAATCTCACACCACTCCATACAGCGGCGTTAACACATATATCATGTTCGTGGACACATAGCAACGATACCGTGCAAGTGCTAACCTAAACCAAGCCAATCAGGTTCTGATATCATATACATATACTGAAACTGTGATACATAAATATCTCATTTCATTTATTTTCACATCAATCATATCATTTCACATATATACATGTATCATAAAAATCATCGGTCTGTACGCCGATATTTCACATTTTAACATAGCACGGCCCGTACGCCGACAAATCAAATAGCACAACCCGTACGCCGGCAAACCACATAGCACGGCCCGTACGCCGGCAAATCACATAGCACGGCCTATACGCCTGCAAACATATCCACATATATATATATATATACAAAAACATCTCAGCCCGTACGCCGGTTTTTCCATCATAAAAATCCACATCATCCACATTCCTAGAAAACAGCATTACACAACATTTTTACTCATGCCACACAGTAGATTTTCCACATACTCAACATACGATCATTTTCACAGTATTTTGCAAATATAAGACATATATATATAAGCATTTTCCAAACAGTACTAGCTTAGTTTATCCCCTTACCTGATTCCTGGAAAGCCCCTAATAAAATTGCCTCGCACCCGCAGGGTTCCTAACTCAACACCCTGAAAATGAAAAATCCCAGAATTAAAGTTCAGTATTTCTAAGCATACAATATTTACTCAACTGTCAAAAACCCGCATATTGAGTAGAAAGTTTTCACCCAAAAGCATTCAAGTTTAACACCTGAGGGGTTCCCTGACCAATACTCCGAAACTGAAAACCCCTAGTATTAAATTTCAGTATTTTCATGCGCACAACATTTCTTATAACTAGTGCAAGACCAAATATGGCTTAAAAAGCCTTACCTCAACTCTGGGATGATTTCCAACTAGCTTTCTCCCATGATCCGCTCCAGCAGATTTGGAGAGAACTCCGCCAGGAGTGTCGTGGTGACTTTGGATCGTTGATCTGATGACTGGTGGGGCCGAAAACATAGAGAGAAGGGAGAGAGAGTAGTAGAGAGAGAGAGAGAGAGAGATTTCTTAAAAAAATGATATTTCTCTCGGATTTTCATTCTTATAAAATAGGATTTCATCGACGAGCCCGACCTTTGTCGACGAGTCCTTCACAAATTTCGTCAACGAGACCTTGTATTCGTTGACGAAATTCAGGCTGCCTCAAAACCTCTCTCGGTATTTCCTCGTCGACGAGCCCCCTGTGTTCATTGACGAATTCTCTTAAGCCTTCGTCGACGAATACAGGGAATTCGTTGACGAAGCCCTGAAACTCCCCCTTTTTGTTTTTCTCTTCCGAAATGCAATGTCGTCGACGAACGCTCCTTCTGTTTCCGGTTTTCATTTCCCTTTCCTTATTATTTAAATTTCATTTTAAATTTAGGTTATTACAAATTCAATTTTGTTACTAAAAGTAGATATTAGTGACAGTTTTAGCAACCATCACTAATACGACACTATTAGCGATGAATTTTAAACCGTCACTAATAATTTTGTTACTAAAGACTGAAAAATATAGTGGGAAAATATTTTTCGAGTGAAAATTATCTCGGCAAAATATTAGCGATGATTTCTACGGTATTAGTGACGAATTAAATCCGTCACTAAAAGAAACTTATTGGTGATGATTAATAACCGTTAGTACTATTATTTTAAAAAAAAAACTAAAAAAAAAAATATTTCACAATATTAGTGACGAATGTGAAGATTTGTCACTATTAGCCCATTATTAATATGGATTCGTGAATCATCGGTAATATCTCTGTACTGTTAGGGTTCCCTAAGTCAGGCTCGAGAACTCATTGACCTTCGCATCACGAGAGAAATCCGAGAAGTATCTCTCGAAAAATACCTCCTTGAAGCGGCTCCAAGTCATACCAGATGGACTAGCTCTCTGCTTCTTGAGCAGACTCATGGCAGTTCACCACCTTTCAAATTCTCCTGCCAACTGAAAAGTAGAATTGAGAACCTTTTACTAGTCAGTGCAGTGTAGAACTTCCAATATCTTATCGGTCTTCTGCATCCAATTTTCTGTTACTATCAGATCGGGTCCTCCCGTAAACGTCGGAGGTTTATGCAGGTGAACCTCTCTATGGTACAACCCGTGGCAGTAAGAGAATGCTCACATCTCCTAACACTTCGCCCGATCTCTCGCATGACATGCCTCGTCAAACCCCAAGACACAGAAGGAGACTTATCACTTGCAGTCCTCTCCGAACCACTTTCCAAGTTGTTATCCTTGGGCACCATTTTGAAAATAGGACAAGAATTAGTTAGAATTCCTATATCATACACAGTTAACACAATCATTGAAAGCTAATTATGTTAACTACAACTCTCACAGGTCTAGGTCTGTCCTACTACATTGACACGAAACCATCAATGATTTGCTGTGGTTTTACTGAAATTGTCATTCCAGGAAAAACACAGAACACCACCAATGAGTCCCTGTCTAGCTACAAGACAACCCTCGACCTACTCTACCAATTTCCTACATCCTATACTCTGGTATGTACACATATTCACGCCTAACCAAGTCTACAAGATCTAACAACCTAGTTTTGCTCTTATACCAAGTTGTCATGCTCGGAACTCGTATATGGGCCCCAAGTGTGAATTTAGTAACCTAACTTGTCTCTGTATCATTTAAAACATACATGATACTGCACTAAATGAGGGTCCAACCTCGTGGGGTACACGTATACCCTATACACATTCACATACACATCATATACGCAGTGAAAATGTTCTTTCTAATACATATAATGTACCATACCAGAGTCTATACATAATTAGAGTCTATGCTCCAAAAATACAGTACGTACCCCGGATGTCTAAAAAACCCAACAATGGCCCCCCGGTTACAAAAATCAGTACTTACTCAAGTACCATATGTAGCTAACCAACAACCACGCTCCTGTTACGCTAAGACGCTAGTGACGGCTACTCGAAGGACCTGAAAAACATTTGTATAATCGGGGTGAAACACCTCTCAGTAAAAAAGAAAGCAGGTTATATCAGTGTGTGACATACAAGTGTTATTTCGACATAAAACATAACACGATATAGTTTTAGTACATACAATACAAAACATACAGTCAGTGTCGTTTCGGCCGAATTACACGGAGCACCTAATACCCTGTAATAACCGAAGCCCCACAACGATATCGTTGCTAATACGGTGTCCACTCACACCCATCGGTGACCAATCAGAACAAACATGCGATATTTCACATCCTCAGATATAGAGCCGGACTGTAGTGATCCGAAGAATAATGGTATTTTAATAATAATAAGGGAGAGAAATGGAAACAGAAACAGAAAGAGATAGTCTACTTCGTCGACGAACGCTCCACGTTCGTTGTCGACATCGCATTTTGGAGATAATAATAATAATAATAATTTCAAGGAATTGCCAGGACTCGTCGACGAATACAAGGGCTCGTCGACAAGTGCATAAGGAAATTTGTCGACGAATACAGGGTTTCGTTGACGAAGGTCTTCAAGACCAAATCAACGAAGGCAAGATTTCGTCGATGAGAAAATACCGAATGAAGGTTTTGGGCTGCTCTGAATTTCGTCGACGAAGGGTAAGTTTCATCAACGAATTTAATGAAGGACTCGTCGACGAGGTGATGTGTCTCGTCGACGAATCTCGCTCTATAAATAGTGCAAACTCGGATTTTTAACCCATTTGTAGTGCTCTCTCTCTCTCTCTCTCTCTCTCTCTCCTATGGACTCTCTCACTTCTCTCTTCGATTTCGACCCCCCCAGTCACCAGATCGACGATCTGAAGCCACCACGACGCTCCTGGCGAAGTTCTCTACAAGTCTACTGTAGTGGATCATCGGTGAAACGAAGTTGGATTTCATCCCAAATTCAGGATAAGACCTTTTAGTCTATTTTTGGTCTTATAACAGTTATAGGAAATAATGTAGGCGGAGAAATACTAATATTTTGTTCTGGAAAACATTGTTTTCAGGGTATTATGTAGGAGGCCCTGCGGGTGTTAGGCCAGTTTACCATAGGGGCTTTTTATTAGTCAGGTAAGGGAAGTATGTTATGCTAGACAATTTTAAAATATTATATAGTTTAGTAAATTATGAAAATTATGTATTAAAGTATGGTGTGACTTGAGAATATGAATATAGTACGGAGACATGTTTACGAATTCCAGTACCATGATTTTATGAATTTTAGTACCATGATTTTATGAATTTTCAGTACCATGATTTTATGAATTTTAGTACCATGATTTTATGAATTTTTAGTACCATGATTTTACGAATTCTAGTATCAAGATTATACAAATCACAACACCATGATTATACGAATTTCAGTATTATGATTATGCAGTTACATTGTTATGATTATATAGTTCTCAATATTATGACATATGAATTACAATTACAGTTTATTCAGTATCATGGTTATTACGGCTATTTCAGAATCATGGTAAATCAGATAGTTGTATATAGAGATATATTATATAGTATCAGACCCTGTTGGACTATGCAGTTACAGAGCACGGTGTCGTTGCTACAGATATTATGTTATGTTAAGAGTGCAACCACCTATTTAGATAATACGTGGTAGTAGGTCGATCACCTAGGCCCTTGACGTGGACAGACTCCCCATCAGATATGAGTTGAGGTGGGTAGATCAGACCGATGGAGTATAGTGATTTATTCTTGGTTGGCCAGCCAGGGTAAATCTCGCCTACAGGCCGCACAACCCTGTCATGAGGGGTTAAATCATGACACACAGTTATCCACAAGGAAAGTTTTCAGTTACTATTATGTATGTATAGATTTATAGATACAGGGAACATACTTATGTAGACTAGAAGTATTTTGAATAGTAACCTACAATACTGTTATGTTAAACTTTATAGAAAGGGTGGTGTATTTTTATTACTTGTACTGTACTTACGTATCCAGAACTCATGTTCCTATACCCCTCAGCTTACGGTAATTAGCTGTCATAACTGTTTTACAAAACTTTGAACATTTACATACAACAGTTTATTCCACACTTATTTGGTATACAACAAATCATATCGTTTTCATTTTGAGAATACAGTTTAATACAAATATAGGTACGATCATCTCAATATCACAGTTTTATACAACATACGATTTTCCAACAAAAATAGAGATGATAGTCGAACCCCCAACTTTTCCCAAAACAGTAACTCGAAAATCCTGTATTTTCACCCGATAGATTTTCCCAAATAAGTAGCCAAATCATATATACAATTGTAAATTACATGTTTATCGATTCCGATTTAAAAAATAATTGATATAAACAGAATGCCCTTACCTTAACCTGAAAACCAAAACACGAGCTCCACGGCTCCAAAATTATGAAATGAGGTATCAAAACCTAAACAACGAAGAATAATACTTTCTTACAATACTATTCTCTACAGATATACCGAGACGAAAACGAAATCGAACCCTTACCTTTATTTTGGGTCAAAACCCGAAAATCCTCGAAATGAAATTCCGATCCGCTATACTAAAAGAGATTCTCCTCCTAATCCACATAACAATGTCGGATCATTGATTCCGGCAATAGATGACCCGAAATCCTAGAGAGAGAGAGAGAGAGAGAGGTTTTTGGTTTCTTAAGCATGAAGCAATGGAAAATTCAACTTATAGACCTCTGACCCGGCTAGACTCATCAACGACACGACGTCCTCGTCAATAGGCCGCAGAAGGAAGTTCGTTGACGCCAAGGTGACATCGTCGACGAGCCTAAGATTTCAAGATTTCCCAAAATCCTTCGGTATCTCCTCATTGACGGGCTACTGAATCTCGTTGCCAAGCTGCATAAGAGACTTCGTCGACGAGAAAAGAAGCCTCGTTGACGAGCCTTACTAATTTTTACTTTTTAAAATTTTCCTTCTCTTTTCTTATTTATTTAATACACCTATCTCGGGTCGGGTTCTTACAAGTATTCACATTACAATATTCGCATTTCAGTGTTCACATTTCAGTATTCAAATTGCAATATTCGCATTGCAATATTCACATTTCAATATTTGTATTTCAGAATTCGCCTTTCAATATTCTCATTCCAATATTCACATTTTCAGTATTTATATCTCATCTCATAATAGTATATATCACATTTCAATATTCTCATCATTTTTCAATAACACATACCATCATGTCATATTTCCTTATTTATTGTAGAAAACATTTCCATATATATATATATATATATATATATATATATATGTATACCTTATTCCATCATTTTCTAGTAAACATATCTATGTTTCACATTTTATTATTTCTCAAAAAATACTCATCAATATTTACCACTTTTCATCATTTCCCAAATTTCAAATCCCAAAATATCATAACTCAGTATAAATCATATGCTACACAATTTTATCTAGTATTCGTAACGTAATAATTTCAGGCAAAATATCATAGTTTCATTTTCACATATTTCCTTAACTAGTAATTTAAAAAATAACTAGAATAATTTATTCCCCTTACCGGACTTACTAAGATCTCACTAAAATACCGAAATTCTACGCCCGCAGCGTTCAACGCTTAAAACCCTAAAATTCACACTTTCCACAAACTAATCAATTCAACTCTCCAAAATAATAATTATTTTAATATTTTTTAGGCCCACACATTGCCAATACTAATTAAACTTTAAAAATAATTAACGAATATAATTCCACTATCCTCACCCTAGCTTAGGAGCCGTGTCTAGGAAATTCAAATTAAAAATCTGCTTTGGCCATCATGATGAGGATCGAACCTAGGACCCTGTGGTGGTGTCCGATCGTTAATTTGGCTGAAGATTGAAGGGAAAATTGACGAGAGAGTGAGAGGTTACCTTACCCCAGGAGTGGTACCTACATCGCTCATACGATAAATCCACTCCAGTGAAAATGTCGGTGACGGAGAATGAAACCTAGGGGCATCTTTTGTTTTTGATCGGCGCCCGTTTGGCTGAGAAAAACGAGGAGAGAGGGAGAGGAGACAAGGAGAGAGACGTGAGACGGAGAGAGACAGAAGGTGGTGGCGAGTCTAAGGGAAAGCTCTCAGGAAATTTTAATTTTGATCCGGAAGCTTAGAAAGATCTTTATACTTTTATATATAAATATATATAATATTATATTATATTATTTAATTAAAATAATTAATTAATTTTTAATTTTTAATTTTTAATTTTTAATTTTTTAAATCTCTATCTCTAAATATTATTGGGATCGTTACATTAACTATCAAAGAATCAATTGTGTTACCCTTGAATTATTGAGTGAGATAATAAGTTAATCCCTATATTATCAAGTGAAATTTATTTTAACCAATATACTTTTTATTTTTTTAATTAAGGACTTATATTTATTAATTTTATTAAAATTTTTTTATATAAATAAATTTGTAACAATTTATATGAATTAGATTATGGGATTTAAGAGACGCCTTTACGTCATGTGGATAAATCATACTTTGAACACCAGTTATTACCCAATATATATATATATATATATATAGTTTTTCAAATTTATTATACTAATTATTTAATTTTTAAAACTTAAACTCAATATATAATCATTTTATGATCAAAGCTCTGGCGTGTGCATTTTTCAAATAAATACTAATTTCTTAATAATTTTTAGTGTTATGTTAGTTCAACATTTTATACATATATTTATTTTGTAATATTATTAAATTAAATAAAACAACAAATATGATTTTATAAAATTAATAAACCAAAATCTTTAATTAATTAATTAATTAAAAATATAAAAAATGAAAATAAAATTCACTTGACAATACTAAAGTACTTACGAGTACCATGGTCCATGTCGAGGACGAATTTAAGCCGAAAGCGTCCATTCCATGCAACAACCGGGTCGGATCCAGATCCAAATCAGGTTTGGATTTCCCCTGCACTGTACGGTAATTGTAGATGGCCACCCTGTCGAAAGGGTTTACGTTTGTGGAGTGATGCTCCTCAAACCCTTAAACCCCTGAAATTCAAGTCCCTGATGGTCTTCTTCAACTAGGGTTCTTCATCAGCACCCTACTCTTCGTTTTCAATCTTTCTCTTTATCAACAATGGCGACAAACGACGACGTCCGTTTCACATCGTCATCCTTTAAAATCCCTCCCTCTTTCCTCTACCACCCCCCGAATTTTCTTCCCACTCTCCCCTTCTGTTCCCAAACCTTATCTCTGACTCTGGCCAGAACTCGCTACTCACTGACCCAGTTCATCTCATCACTCAAAACCCACAAAAAATTCAACATTTTTCATCCCAAATCATCCCTCCTGTGCTCTGCATCATTGGCTCTGAGTCGGTCAGACGAGTCGACTCAGGGCGTTTTAGATGGTGGGGCAGCTCAGAAGGCGAGGAGAGAGGCCGAGGAGAGGGTTTTGATTAGCGAGGTGCTTGTACGGAACAAGGACGGTGAGGAGCTTGAAAGGAAGGATTTGGAAATGGAGGCAATGACGGCACTCAAGGCTTGTCGCCCCAATTCAGCTCTCACCGTCCGAGAGGTCCAAGAAGATGTTCATAGGATTATAGATAGTGGGTACTTTTGTTCTTGCATGCCTGTTGCCGTGGACACCCGAGATGGCATCCGTTTGGTCTTTCAGGTATATTTGGTTTTGTCATCTTGTTTTAGATGTGTCTAATGACTTTGAGTTGGGGAAAGGTTTGGTTAAGAATTGAAAGAAAAAGGCATGGGCCATTTGACATTGCTGTGCAAAATTGTTTTATTCTTTTCAGATGTGTTAAAAAATGGCAGTGAATTAGTAATTCAGTTGCCCACTGTTTGGGTGTTTGGAGTTTTGGATTTAAACAAAATGCAATCCAAAATTGTATTGACTTTAATACAAATCCACAGAAATCCAAATCAGAATCTTGATGTCCATGCTCCCAAGAACATAATGTCATTTTCCACCATTTTTTTGGCCACTTATACCGGACTTAGCGAGGGAAGTCTAGATTGGAAGGTGACCCCCCCTCTTAACTCCTGCTAATCCGATACATCCATCATTTGGAACTGAATTATCTCTAGAATGCAGATCAACCTTACCAAAGAATGTTGCAATGACATGAATTGTAAGTTACCATTCAAGACTCAGAATGGTTCAGTAATGCGGTACAGTGTTATGGCCTATAAAGTACGTTTTCGTTTGGGGTTGCACACTGGAGTAAGAAAATTAGTATTCTGCTTTGAAGGACTAGCATAAATAAAAAACAACAATTGTGTGATTGAAAGCACTAAGTGAAGGACCAAATTTAGTGGCTTGAATATATTTAAGTGGCCATGAAATTTCTGACATGGGCTGATGCTTGTCACTGCCTTGATCATGCCACTGAAAACTTGAGCTTAAAATCAAGCCCTCTAGATGTTCTTTTTATGCCTTCTGTTTCGAGTTTGATTTTGATCTTTTTAGGAAAGGCCTCATGTATACAGTTTTGGTCTTATAATGGCTTAACATTGCTTTGCTAATAGAGTTTGGAGTTGTTTGCTGTGGCAAATTTAGTGGAATTCGAACTAGTCTGGCCTTTATACTGAATTATACTGGGAAAATAAAGTCAATCAACTCTCAAAACATTAAGATGGGATCATGCTAGGACTTAGGACTCCGAGCCAATGCCTGATATAGAATTCCAATGAATGTGGAATCAGAGTGGAAGGAGTCTTTGGTTTTAATATTTGCCGTCTTTCCCATTTTAAATTTATTGGGTTTAATTTTTGAAACCAACATAGACTAGGAGTATAAACCTATTTCTATTATTACCCTTTTTTTTATTGCAAGCTTGTGACCCATTTTGCTACTGTATAATTCCCCCCCCCCCCCTTTTTATCTAGTTAATCTATCAGGCATATTGTAACTAGTTTCAGTTAGTTTTTGGTTTGCTCCAAGATTTAAATGTTTATATAAGCCTACTGATTTAAATAAATGCAGTATTAATAGATAACATGCTCACACCCACATTGCATTTAACCATAAAGAATGTTTAATGTCTTCATTTTGTGTTCATCTTTAGCCATGAATTGTGAAACCAAGGTTAGACGGGAGGGAATTGGGTTCCCCTCCTTTTCCCAAAATTTCAATGCTAGATGTGTTGTGTTTTTTGATTTTTTTTTTTGCTTTGTTCCACTCCAACTGGGGCGCTCCAACTGGGGCGAAGCTATGTACAGTTGCCAATAAATTGCCCTTTCCTTCGTATTATGAATTAGTACAATGCCCTAAATTCAATCATGCTCATAAAATATCAGTTTTGATATGATAACATTTGCTTTTTGAATTGCAGTTTTCAATTATAAAAGTTTTAAAATGTTTTACGACCTTTCATGGCATACAGTTAATTTTTTTTTTTATTAATTTTATTATAAATGTTTTCAAAGGTTTTATTACAACCTCCTACCGGAGGCGGATAGTATTAATTGGTCAACATCTTCAATATATTTGACTCATGCTCAAACCATTCTTCGTAGAAGTAAGGATTATAAATAATTTTATTTTACTTTTTTTTTTTTTCATTTTCTGGTGTGGACAAGGATTTTACTTGATTAGAGCAGATAATGATAAATTTGTTATGCAATAGGCAAGTCACAAGAAAGACGTGGGATAGTTCCTCTTGGAGTCATTTAAATTGTTTTGCTTAATTATCTGATTAGTTTGTTATAATGGTTCCTGATCTAGCATGTCTAATGAAATTGGTGGTTAGTTGAACTGTTGAGGGTATGAATTTAGTTATTAAAAAAAAAAGAGGCTGTGAAATTATTTTGGAAAAGTACATTTACAAATGACATGATTAATGTTGAGTTAGTTAGACTTTTTCATTACTTAAAATTGTTTGGTATGGTAAAATTTTTGGTTGTTGGTTTGCTCTGTTTAATAGGAAACAACTCTCCATGGGTAATTTAACATTGTGATGATAGTTAATTTTGCAGTGATAAATGTTCGAGTCATATCTTCTATAGGTAAGAGAACTTAATTGGCATAGAAGCAGATACTATGGTGGTCATTTTTGGCTATACTTTCTTGGTCATTTAGTTTTTTAGAGGATGAAATATGTTCAGTTATTCTACACATTCCTACCACCAAGAGATTAATACACACTGAAGGAAACTTACAAGTGGTTTGGCTGCTGAAGGTAGCCATTATTTTTCTTTCAGTTGCTTATGTTTCATTGAAATTTGAATTATCTGGATTTTTTTACCATTCTACCCTTTTCAATGCTGCAATTCTTAAAAAAAATAAAAAAGTGCATAAATGAAGGTGCCTGTTATTTTTCTCACAGACTCTGCTTATATTTCATTTCCAATTTGAATTATGTAGACTGTTACCATACCACTCTTTTCTACGATACCCCCTCAAAAAGAAAAATGAAAAAAAAGAACCTTTCTTTCTTTTGTTGGTTTTGTGGTCTTTTCTGAAGACATAATTACCTCATCATTTTAAGAGAGAAGTTTGTGTACATAAATGAAGCTACTTTTGTAGTTTGCATAATATTGTAATGCCTTAACTAATTCTTTCTTGTTTTTTGAAGACTTGAGGGTTGTTTTATGCCTTCCATTAGAATTCTACTCTTTTGAATCCCAGTATGGTGAATTCCTAGGAAGTAGGGAACATCTGATTCACTTTTTGTCATTGTAGTTATGGCTGTCATGCTCAAAATGCTATCTTTATGGATATGCCCTAAGCATGTGTAGCACGAGCAGCTTTTTTCTAATTTGTATGTATAGGGTAACCACTTTTATTGGTTTCTGTTTCTTGTGGCATAAGGTAGAACCAAACCAGGAGTTTCAGGGGTTGATTTGTGAAGGAGCTAATGTTCTTCCATCAAAGTTTATAGAGGATGCTTTTCGAGATGGATATGGTAGGGTTTCTTACACACATGCACATATGGTGTAGTTTTATTATATTTATTATATATGAATATCAGATTGGTAGCCTTCGAAGCATGCGTATTTTGATATGTGCTCATAGAAGACCATTTTTTTTTTTATGAATTTGTCAAGTTGTGCAGGCAAAGTGGTTAATATCAGGCGTTTGGACGAAGTGATAAATTCCATTAATGGTTGGTACATGGAGCGTGGCCTTTTTGGCATGGTTGGTACTTCACTTATGATTACATATAGCTTTGGTGTTTGACTTTGTGTGGAAATGTAGAATTGAATTATTGTAAAAATGTAGGTTCCATTGGTGTGTAACTTCTTCTTGTTCATGCTAATAAATGGTTGTTTCTTGATTATTATTACAGGTTTCAGATGTTGAGATACTCTCAGGAGGCATGCTTAGGTTGCAAGTTTCTGAAGCTGAGGTTAATAATATCTCCATTCGTTTTCTTGATAGGAAAACGTAAGAACCTGCTTTTAAATTGCTCTGCATACGTATATATAGCCAGTTGTGAAGTAAACATTGTGAACGATGTCCCTTGTCATGTGTGCCATTACTAACTGGAAGCTTTTTATTTTTTTTAATATTTTAAATTTTTTTTATATCCTGTGATTTTGTTATTTTTCAGCGGTGAGCCAACTATAGGAAAGACAAAGCCTGAAACAATACTTCGGCAGCTTACGACCAAAAAGGGACAGGTATTTCTATAGACCTTGCCCTTTTGTAATGCAGCATAGAATACTGATGTAAAATCAAGGTAATTAAATTCATACTTTGAGTAGTAACTGCAGTGATGATGACTCTAGATAAAAAGGGGGTAATCACTATATTGTTTTGTGAAGCTTTCTTTAGCTTCCTCGGTTCCTTGTAATTTAAAAGAGAATATTACTGATTTAACAATGAGGTAATTAAATTCTTACTCTGAGCAGAGATTACAGTGAGGTTGACTCTAAATAAAGAGGTGGAATCAGCAAATTGGTTTTTTAAAGCTTTCTTTTCTTTGGCTTCCTCATCCCTTTTGGCTTGTTTTGTGAATTAAATATCCAGGGAAAAATCCTTTTTGTGAGTATTATCATTAACTAGGAAATAGTCCTGCTTTCTTTCAAGTCTCATAGAATCATTACTTCCTAGAAATTTATTTGTTATTATTTTCTTTCTGAAATAGACACAAATTTGGCCTTCATTGTGAAAATGCTCAATTTAATTAATGAAATCAAAGGATTGCTTGGCACTTCAAAAATCAAAATATTATTACTTCCTTGAAATTTGTTTGTTATCTTTCTTTAGCTGTGTGGATTGTTTGATGAATTATAATTATCTTACTTTTCTTATCATTGGGAGGACCGGAATTGGTCTTTATTATACAAATGCATTGATACATATTTGTATTGATAAATTCTGCTTCAGCATCCCATGATTCTTTTGAAATGTTAAGGGCCCATTTAGTTTTGGAAAATAAATTCCATTTTCCATTTTAGTTTTCAAAAAATGACAAAAAAGTTAGCTAATTTTTCATTTTTACCACATTTGTATGAAATAAATGAACAAAAAGAAACAATTAGGAGCCTAAGGCACTATTTGCTTGTGAAAATAGTTTTATTTTTCAATCATTACAAAAATTCCACCTTGTTTTCCAATTTTCCAAATATATATGAAAAGTTGGAAAGTTTATTTTTATTATTTTTCTAGATTTCAAACTCTTACTTTGCATATGAGAGCAAGAAATTCGGATCTTGGACGTTAATTTGTGTGAATTATGTATGGAATTTCTTCTAAATCCACACAATCCAAATTCAAACCCCAAAATCCATGATTCTAGATATTACCTTATATAAAATTTGGAAAATTGGAAAACGAGTTGTTGTTTTTTTTTTTTTGTGATTATTTTAAAATCTAAAAATAAAAAATGGAAAATTGTTTTGCACATTTAAACAAACTCTTTATTTTTTATATTTTTAATATGGATCTCCAAAATAGTGCCCTAACTGTTTATTGTTGTTCTGCCCTAAATTGTTTTTTTAACAGTTGAAGCAATGAATCATTACAATGGATATTTATACCTAAATCTAGTCTGCAGTTTTTTTATTGGTCTCGCTACTTCCATTTTTTGGATGCTTTTGGAAATTATAGTGCACAGACAATATATTATTCCTATCATTTCGAGTTATTTTATTTTTTGATGGCGTGTCTTGGCATTCTCATGGTCATTGTACATATTTTATTTTGTGTTTTTTAAAATCAACACACAAGCAGTAAACTGTTTGAGTATTTGATTGGCATAAATGAAACATTACTGAAGATGATTTTCCTTATTAAGAATGTTGTTTCTCTCTCTATCAGGGAAAAACCCAGACCATAAAATGACACGATAGGTGATTTCTGTTACTTATTTAGTCTTGTGGATATGGCATCTCTTTCTTTTCTTTCTTCTTCACGACTTCTAGGCTCTTGCTTTGGTGTCACTTAAGTATTCCCATGTAACTGTTATATTTCTTTTAATTTCATTTTGGGGTGTGGCTGTGCCATTATGTCTGTTGATTATTTTTCCAATTAAATTAAAGGAGTTTGTGGTTCTTAAACTTTTGGTTTTGGCACACTTCAATGTGTACTTGAATCTTGGTTTTAATTTATTTGAAATTGATGCTGAAGCCAAGGAACACACTTTGCTGGTTAAATGGCCAAGCCTATTTTTCATTTCAATAATATTAGTTTGGATTATTTGTTCTAACAAGATTCAACAGTTCTCAAATGGTTTATAATTTCCCTGTTTCAGCATTGCCTGTGATGTTGGTGGAATTATATGGTTCTTACCTGAATCAACAGTTCTTCATTGTTTTCAGAAAGTATTGACTTTGAGAGTGTGGATAACATCATATTATGTTTGCTTCTTGGATATATATAAACTAGTTTTGGCGGACATTGCAGATTAACGAGAGCTTCTGTATTTGGACTGTTCCATTTGCAGGTGTATAGTTTGCTTCAAGGGAAAAGAGATGTGGAGACTGTCTTAACAATGGGAGTCATGGAAGATGTTAGCATTATTCCCCAGCCTGCAGGAGGTAATATGGAATGTTATTTATTTGACATGTTCTATGATTGGATATATCTGTTTTACATGAGCGTGTTTGTATTCTACACATGATTATGTGTTTTTTAGTATTAGTGTGTGGAATAAAATTTGTAAAAAAAAGGGCAGCCCGCTGCATGAAGCTCCCGTGTATTGCGAGGTTCGAGAAAGGGGCAGACTATGATGGATTTATAGTATGCAGCCTTACCTTGCATTTATGCAAGAGGCCTTTTCCACGCCTTGAACCTGTTACTTATTGATCACATGGCGGCAACTCTACCATTGCACCAAGGCTCCCCTGCGAAGACTATTTAATTTAATACTGAATTAATATACCATTTCATGTTCAATGAGGTTTGGATGACAGAGAATACATGTCCAGCGAGTCTAATCAGTTCAAAACATTTATTTGTCTACTATTAAATTATTTCATTTTAGCTGGTCTTTAATTTTACACTGCCTATACAAGACAAATGATTTGGGCAATTTACGTTCTCGGTCCTTCCACATTTGACAATCATTGTGGTGTATATCAGGCATTAGAGTTTCTTTACGTAAGGTCTCAATCATGTTGACATATTTTATAAAAGACATCCCTCTCTAAGCCTGTGTTTTTATCTGTATTTATAACACTTTTAGATCCTTTTCTTGTTTCTTTTTATTCCCGTCCATACTTGTCAACCTTTACAACTTCCTTGCTAAAAAATATCCTTTGCAGGTCCTTTTTTTTTGGCACGGAGCCATTTTTTTTTTTTTATGCTTCATCTTTGTTGCTCATAATCACATCCAGGAACTCACACAAAGTTGTGTGAAGGAGAACCCTTTACAAACCTCCCTATATCTCTCTCACAATCTTGGCTTTTATAGACTTACAAAAGGACCCTATTCTAGATGCCCTTGGAATCACTGTGCTTGGGGGCACAAGTGTACTTCAAAGAAGGAAACCAAAACCACATCTAAGTATGAATTCAGGGAAAACAAAATGAGACGCATTTCATCCCTTAAAACCCGGCCGTATGGTTACATTGCTCTCTGTCTGAACCGGAAATCCTATCTGTATTGGACTGGATTTCCTACTCAACATGACCAGATATGCTTTTCTGTGGCAGGATGTCCCATCCTTGTCAAAATATTCATTTCCACTTTAATTTGAGCTGGCATTCAATAAAGGCAAGTTTACTTATTAGGCGATCAATGTAAAATATAGGGAGAAGACTACATATGTGTTTTTTATTGCATAGGAAATGTTTATGATAGGATCTTTGGAGAAATAAATTGGTGCGTTTTTTCAAAAATTAATAAGTAAGGGTTTCTAGTTGATGCAGGACAGATTGGCAGCAGATAATCTGCTAGAAAATGATAGAAAATTAAGAGAAACCAAAAGAAGGTAACAGAAAATAAATGGGAAAAATAATGAGAAAAGGAAAACCAAAGCAAGACTCAAATGGGTCCAATCTGCCATCCAAGTCGTGCACAACTGAGTCTTTACATACGATGTTCTCCTAAAATATATCAGGAAAAATAATTTGGGAAGTATTTGCATGTCCCTAAACACGGAAACATAATTTGGGAAATAATAGCAGAGGAAACATAATTGTAAATCCCTACATGCTGAAAGTTACATAATTAAATTCAATTATCCTAAATTATGCCTACACCTAGGTAAACACAAAGGGATAAATTCCCTAATATTGCTCATATGTGACCTCTTGTAAAGACCCTATCATTCTCCCCTGGTTGGGAAAAAATTGACCCTGAATTTGAAACATTTGAAGCCTGATGAATCGACGAATCACACAAAATTGTAAAAGAGCGAAATAATCTACAAGTTTTAAAAATAAGTATGTATGCAAGTGAACAAAGTCACTGGAGAAGAACTTACTGGTAATGATAAATTCCTCATATGCAGTCTAACCCATGCCATTGGCCTCGAACTGGAACAACCTTACATTCCACGGGTGGCTTAATCTCTGCAATTTCCATGTACTCAAGTTCCTCCATGGATTTTTTAGCTAATAAGTCAATTTGGAGCTTCCTTTATGCTGTCAGATCCTGCTGCTAATGTAACTGGCTGTAGCTCTCGTCTGAGATAGGCTCACTGAGCATCTCCTCGTACCTCTCTTCTTTTTTCAATAAACTCTTTTTAGTCAACCATGTCGTGAGTGATAACAATATCAGATTGACTGCTAAGCTAAGCTGTCAGAGTAGTTTGTTACTTTGTAACTACAAGCTCTTTTTTCCACATATAAAAAACAGGCTATTACTTCTCAATTTACTATCAATGTCTGTGATTTCCTTTGTGCAACATTGTTCTAGATTAGTCCATTCTACAAGGACATTGGTATCTCTCCAGAAATTCGGACATATCCTGCTGATCAGACTTGAATGGGTGCTTCACCATGGTTTGTTTTGCTTTTTTTTTTTTTTTTGGAAAACTAAGCTGTATCAAATGGCATTAAAGCTGGGTCCTGCTTTGGGTGCAGCCGAGTTGGGCTAGTAAACAGGTGGGGTTTGGGTTTGATATAGGTGGATCGGGTTATAGTAAAGCTGGTTTTGCCTATGTGGTTATGGTCTGGGCTTTGTTGTTGTTTGCGGAAGGGAATAAGTTTAAAAGGAGAAAAATAGAAGGGCTGGGTCTTATGTGGGTTGGGGAACTTGGGAAGTTCTCACGTTCAACGGCAGACACAGACGAAAGATGGCAAAGCTATGTCTTGTGATGGTAGATTTGTGCAGCAGGCATCTTACAGTGCTGCGAATGTTGCTGGCAAGGCTTCGAGAACAATGACGCTTTGGTTGTGGCTTGCAATTGAAGGGAAAGGAGATTTCAGTGGCTGATTTGGGAGTTGTTCAGTAAGGAAGATTTGCTTGTTGGGCTTCTGTCTTGATGACGAAGATGGTGGCGAGTCTGGTGATGACCAAGCCTTTTTGTCGGTTTTCTCCTAAAACTAAGCAAAGAAACATAATTTGGGAAATAATCGCAAATCCATAAATGCTGAAAATTACATAGTTAAAGCCTATTATCCTAAATTATGCCTACACATATGGTAAACTTGAAGGTTTCCAAATGCCTTAATCTTGCTCATACATGACCCATTGACTTATTACTAGTACTTGCATAGATATAATCAAATATGTATGTTGGAATAGTAATTAGTGTGAGAAACTATGAAAGATGGACACGCAATGCGGACATGACATGACATGGACAAGAACACGGAAAATCCTAAAATATAGGACACTGGCTAGGGAAGGATGCTCTTACTAATAGTTATACCATATTAAATTTGAAGGTATTACGTATGACAAATATTAGAAGAACTAAGAAAACGCCATGGTGGAAAAGGAATTCAATACCTATATCCAAAAATAAAGGCGATAGCCAAAATTAGAATTACTACCATGGAATTAAACTTATGAGTTATGCAATGAAACTTTGAGAAATAGTAATTGAACAAAGGCTAAGGTTAGAAACGAGGTTAGAAAATCAGTTTGGTTTATGCCTGGGATATCAACAAAGGCTATTTACCTAAGAAGATTAATGCTAAAGTCTTAAGGAAAGGAAAAAGGACCTGCACATGGTTTTTATTGACCTAACGAAAGCCTATTACAGGGTATCTAGGGAAGTTCGTAGGGTTCTAGAAAAAAAGGAGTATGCAATAGGTATTGATGTAATTGAGGATATGTACTATAGATAAATGACTAGCGTTAGGACTATAGGTGGAGAGTTTGGGGAATTTTCAATCATAATTGGTGTACATTGAGGTCTACTTTGAGGCCCGATCTTTTTCCATTGTGATGGATGGACTCCAAAATAAAAGTTGCTGTTTGCAGATGATATTGTTTTGATTGGTGAAACTAGAGGTGGAATAGAATCTAAGTTAGAATTATGGAGAGAAGCTTTAGAGTTTAGGAATTTTAAGATATGTATAAATATGACAGAATATATGAAATGTAATTGTAGTCATGGCTGGAAGAATATTAAAGAATGCATTAAACTTGATGGTTAAGAAATTAAAAACACTAATAGATTTCAATACCTTGGATATATTATGCATGGTGAGGAAGAAATTGAAGAAGATATAACAAATATAGTTAAAAAGCATGTTTGAGTAAAACAGGGAAGTGATTTTGGGTTGTGGAGTGATCGGTAAAATACCCTCAAAACTAAAAGTGAAGTTTATAATACGATTATAAGACCAGCTATGTTATAACTTATATGGGTCAGAATGTTGGACAACTAAGACAACATATTCAAATTGCTAAATGAGAATGCTAAGGTGGATGATTGGTATGACTCTAAAATATAAATTAAGGAATGAACTCATTCTATAAGACAAAAAAAATGTATTTTATGCAGATTAGTTACATATCTGCTTGAGCTTTTGTGGTTTATTTGTAACAAATTAGTAGAGTTTTTCAATTTTATGAATCAATTTTTATTCAATGATTTTCTTAAATATCTTGATGTTTTGTTGTTTTCTTGCAACATTGCAGATACTGGTAAGGTTGATTTGATCATGAATGTTGTTGAACGAGTAAGTGGAGGTTTTTCTGCTGGTGGTGGAATTTCAAGTGGGTAAGTGATATATATATATATACATTTGCTTTGCAAAAGTAATTGGAATTGGAATTGGAATTGGAATGCATTGGAATTGCAGATTCCCTTCACATTCGGTTGTATTTTAGTTATATGCAAACATAAGAATTGGATTAATATAATTGGTCAAATTTTCAAACATAGTATGAAAAATTGTTGTTTTAATATGGAATAATTATGTCATAAATAAATGATTTTATTATATTTAATTATATAATATTTGATCTCTGTAAATACTAGTGTAATTATCATAATGTACTATATTATGCTTTGCATATTATATTTTACAATATTTTTAGTTATTATATTAAAAATTTTAGATTTAATATAAAATGATAATAAATAAATCAATAATCATACTACAATTTTATTTTATTATGCAATAGTATTCTATCTTATTTTTGTATGTTATAAATTTATAATATTATTATGTTATTGTTATTATGTATAATAATACTGATACAATAATATCACTAAAAATAAATCTAAATATATAATAATATGATATTGTTATCACGTATAATAATACTAAATAGAATAATATCACTAAAAATAAATCTAAATGTATAATAAATAATTGATCATTTTTAGTGATACTAATAATTAAGATTACCTTTTACTTTATGTAATACGTATATTGTGTATGTATGTGTAAATTTACTTGTGTGAATACTTGTGTATGTGTATATGTCTGTGAATATATGCATGTGGGGTAATATATATGTATTTGTGTTACATATTAGATGTATGTGTATGTGCATATATTGTGACTGGGGCAAACGGTAAAATTTTCTATGATTCCAGACGGGATTGAAAGTGGGCTAAAGTAGGAATCCTATTCCTATATGGATGGGAGTCCTGCAACCCAAACACCATTCCAATTCTGATTCCAGGAGCTGATTCTGAAATACCAAATGACACCTAACATGCATGAACACCCACACACTAACACACTTTTGACCCAACCATATAAAGTTTAGGTTAATTTCCATTACATGTGGCATGTTGACAACAATATTTGCTCAGCAATATTTTCATTTGCAGGATAACAAGTGGCCCTCTATCAGGACTGATTGGAAGGTAAGGTTGCAGGTTATGCTGTCTGGGTGGCACTACTTTCTGTTCTGCGTGCTCCCTTTTTTACTGTCAACTTATGTTTCTATGCTCTCATTTTTATATCAGTCACCTGAAAGAAGTTGTTCCTTTTTTTTTTTTTTTTTTTTTTTTTTTTTTTTTTTTAATTTTTAAAAAATTTTTATATTAATAATAAATTTAAGGCAGCGAAAGATAGATTTTGTTGGCGGTGCCACTTATAATAATTAGATAGGATATGCCTTCACTGAAGCTTTGCGTTTATTTCTGAAGTGTGCCCATTGGATGTTGTCCCAAGAGTCCCACTGTCCTAATTTTTCTTAGAACACTAGCCTAGCATGCTTCTTGGAAAATTCCTCTACAGTCATCACTTGTGTTATGCCAATCAAATATGAAGCAAAATAATTTTCAAATTCTAGTGCCTCTATGCAACTTTCTTGGTGCTATTCCAGCCATATTTTGAGGTTCTTTCCTGCCCCTTTCCGGTGAATCTCAACCAGTTCTTAAGTGACATCCTTTGAGGAGGATTTGGAAGCAAGTATTTCTTCTTCCTTCCGATCATCTGTCTTCTCACCATTGTCTTTAGTTCTACATGTTTCTTCTTATCTAATGGCAGCAAAAGTACAGTTTGGATATGGGACTTCAGTTTCCAGGTCACTTTTTTGCATTTTGGTTGTCAAGTTGCTTTTTAATTCTAAAGACGCGTAATACCTCCATTGCTGTAGGTTAAAATTACTTTAAAGTCCTTGTATTTGTGGGCAACATGATGTTTTAAGTTTTGATACCAAAATTTGATGTAGGCCTATTTTAGACTGGAATATTCAAGGTTCTAAGTGGGTCTGCTGTCATTAGACGTGCCAGAGAAATCTTGGGGCATTTTAACCTGCCTTGCAGTATCTTCGAAATCTCAAACTTTTGTTTTCTATTATTCACATTTGTATGAGGGTGGGCCTTGGATCAATGTTAAGGTTGTTCCTTTGTGACTGGTTGGTCAAGGGTTCAAGTCAATGAAACAGCCTGTCAACATAAAAGTAGAGGTAAGACTGCGTATGCTGTGACAATCCCTGCCCCTACCCTCACAAAGCGGGAAGCCATGTGGCATGGGGATGCCCTTTACATTTGTATGAAGAAGTACCTTTAAAATTACTAAATATTCTATGAAATGACTATAAGCCAGCTATGCTATAAGAATTAAAAAGCTTGGTGTTAGGGTCTTGGAGCTCTACGACATTAACACATGGTTTTGGTGTATGATTTTTGAGTTGGGGGTATGGCCGGTTAACTTGGATGTGGCTATGATGTTGTCACGGGCATGGTTTCAGTATGTCTTGATGATGTTGTGGTTGGTCTGGATAGTTCTAATTGTGGTGTTCTCAAATCTAAGATGATGATCATTAAATTCCTAGTGGTTACTTGTATGTGACCGAGATTACTTTGGAGAATGACCCTGGTGGCCGTATACTAGGTGAGCGTCCTACCTCCCTTGGTTTCTTGATGGGTACTAAGTGAACAACCTGGAAGGGTGCTCAGGGGCGGGAGCCCCTTGGATGATCCATTTGGGAATAGGATCACGCGAGTACTCTCAGTCCAGAGGTTTGGATGTACTTCCTCCGTAGCCGTCAGCTATACAGTTGGGTGGTATCATTTGAGAACTTAATTATGCTGAGGAGATGAGATTTACCCCCTTAGTACTGGTAGAATGTGAGTTATTTCCCTTACCATTCGAATTTGGGTTCCTTAGCAATGCTTTGTTGATTCAAATGCTTTTGAGCCGTGAGACTTGACCACTAGATTAGACACTTGAGTATTCCCTTGGATAAGGATGAGAATGGTTGGGTTGGACTTGGTGTAGCATTGCTGCCATATGAGCATGACTCCTTGACACTTTGGGAGGATTTTGGCAAGGGTGATTCCTTTTGGTCATTGAGAACTCCACGTTCGTGATACTTGGCAATTAAGAAACAACGTATCCAAAAAGTAAATGTTGAAGGAATGAGAATGCTAAGATGAATGTACAGTGCAACTCTAAAACATATATTAAGTAACGAACATATGAAGCCTGCTCTTGATTCATATGATTTTCCATGTTAAATGTCTTATATTTCCTTGGAAACTTCTATTGCAGTTTTGCATATTCTCATAGGAATGTTTTTGGAAGAAATCAAAAACTTAATATTTCACTAGAGAGGGGGCAAATTGACTCAACATTTCGCATAAACTACACAGACCCATGGATTGAAGGAGATGATAAGAGGACGTCTAGATCAATCATGGTTCAGGTAAACCACAGTTTTCTCTCAACTAACTATTTTAATGTTATTTTTGATTGGAGGATGATTAACATGAGTTCTTTTCTTTTCCTTTCTCAATTTCTTTCCTTATCTTTCCTTTCTTTTTTCATTTTTTCTCGCTGGGTTTCTGTGGATTAGAATTCAAGAGCGCCTGGAACAGTTGTTCATGGGAATCAACCTGACAACAGTAGCATGACCATTGCTCGTGTCACAGCTGGTATCGAATTTAATCGACCTTTCAGGCCAAAGTGGAATGGAACAGCCGGACTTATTTTCCAGGTATTTTACCAGAATCACCATTCCCCTTCCCTAGTTTTTATAGTTTGTTAGATCATGCTTCCCCATGAAGGCTCTTGCTACACAGGTTGGAATTTTTAAGGCTGTTTGGAATTCTTGTTGGGATATTGAGTTTGACTTGGCTTATAAAAAAATATGGGAAAATAAGCTCGAATAAAATGTTATTTGTTTCCCCTCAGTGTCATGTTTTCTTAAGTGTTTATTGTTTGCATGTTGGAGTGGGTCCCTTTAAAGTGGCTTGTCAGACCTCTGTTGCATGTCAGCTATGTGACCGCATCTGTCTGTCATACAATTGCGGATTTCTGTTGCGCTGGGGGGTTCATTTAAAAGAAAGTTCCATACCCTTTAACATATAGCTTTCTATTTTCTGTTGATTTCCTTGCATTTTTCATTCAGCTGATCTGTGATCCCAATTTTTCAGCATGCTGGTGCTCGTGATGAAAAAGGGAATCCTATTATTAAAGATTTCTTTAGTAGTCCTCTCACTGCAAGGTATGCATATCTGAAGGCTTGTGTTCCTGAGCTTTATAAGGATTACTGCTAAATGTTCTTTCAGCTATCAGTTTTGTTGAAGGCGCTGTATACTCCCTTCTGATTTCCTTTCTTTTCTCCCCTTGTCTCAATTTTGCAGTGGAAATAGCCATGATGACATGCTCCTTGCCAAATTTGAGACTGTTTATACTGGTTCTGGTGATCAGGGGTCTTCATTGGTTGGTTGTCTTTAATCTGCATGCATATCTTTTGTTCATGTATTGATGGACTGCTATCCCTTTTTCGGTTTGGCTGAGCGGATGATACTATTTTCTGTGTTGTGTCTGCAGTTTGTGTTCAACATGGAACAGGGACTTCCTGTCTTTCCTGAGTGGCTTTTTTTCAATAGAGTAAATGCTCGTGCAAGGAAGGGTGTAGAAATTGGTCCCGCTCGCATCCTTTTAAGGTGCAGTGCCTTTTTGTCTGTCTGTTTTTTTAATGTGCAATTTAGCAGTAAACCTGACTAGGGATGAAAAGTTGAAAAAAAAAAAAAAAATGACTGTTGGATATTTTTCCTCTCAAGATTCCATGTCTCATATTATTGTTCATAGATAAGTATAGACTAGCAGACATCGACTTCTTTAATTTGTTGAGGTGCATTGGTTTTCATTGCTGTGCAGTTTGTCTGGTGGTCATGTGGTGGGTAATTTCTCTCCTCATGAAGCATTTGCCATTGGTGGAACAAATAGTGTGAGGGGTTATGAAGAAGGTGCTGTAGGCTCAGGTCGCTCTTATGTCGTTGGATGTGGAGAAATATCTTTCCCCTTGGTAATCTGTATTGCAATAATCTTCCTGCCTTCCCTCCCTTCATGCAGCTTGTGCTTCGCATGTATTGAAATTTTTTCCCTGAGCAAAAGCTCCCTGAACTTTGTTATCTGTATGATGTAATTTTACTTGCAAATACTCGAATTTTTGGTACATTCAAAGATGGATATGACCAACATGTTCACACACTGATTCTTTGGTTTCCCTGTTTTGCAGTTGGGACCAGTAGAAGGGGCCATCTTTGCCGACTATGGAACTGATCTTGGATCAGGCCCAACTGTACCTGGTAGGCCCTTTCCAGTTTTGTGTGTGTGTGTGTGTGTGTGTTTCTTTGTATTTCATTTGCACATGTTTGCATTTTACAGCTTAAATACAAGGAATTTGGGGTTTCAAATAGGAGTATATTTGGTCAAGTCAAAGTGACACGTACTCGAACTCCATTCAACTCTTAACTTTAAAACTCAAAATTGATAGAATTGTTGAACTTGATTAAGCTTGAGGCAATTATAAGAAGTTATTATAATGTTAAATAAGTGTATAAAAGATATGGAGTAAAGGACACTCACCTCCCCTGAGATTTGCAAATAAGACAAGGACTTCCCCTGAGGTTTTTAAAATTGCATAGACCTTCCCTCAAGTTTGAATATATGGACACCCATACCCTCTCATTCAACTTTCTGCTAGTATTGAAACCAAAATTTTAAAAATATATATATTTTTTCAATTATGCCCTCAACCCTTGGGAAATTTTAGCTTCCTACATGCGATGTGGCTGAATTTTTTTTTTTCTTTTTGCCCTTATTTACAAAATGTCTTTAAAAATAATTTTTTTTCTTATTTTACCGTTAATTATATGCTGCCAGCATGACGCAATTTGCCTTTGAAAATATTTTTTTTCCTTTTTGCCCTTTATTACATGTTGCAGCATGGTTCATTTGCCTTTGAAATATTTTTTCTCTTCTTTACCCTTATTAAGCCCATTTTAGGTTGCCTTTCTAAGAAACAAAAGAGACATCTTTATCAAATGGAAATCAGCCTTCAATTTTACATCCATATCAAATTGAAACAAAAATTATAAATCTTTGGCTCTCACTTTGCTTCAATATTTACAGATCCTATCAAATTTTTTACTACTTTACCTATAATTAGAATAAAATATGTAAAGTGCATTTCAAATAATATATTAAAAAATCTAGCAACCTGAAGGTTGAGGGCATAATTGGAAAAAAAAATTTATTAGAAAGTTGACATAAGGGGGTATGGGTGTCCATAGATTCAAACTTAAGGGGAGGTATGTGGGATTTTAAAAACGTTAGGGGAGGTGCGCCTTTTTCCCAAATATATATCATCAATTTTACCGTATAAAAAATAATTAAATTATAAAAACTAATTGAGCTTGAATAGATTTGTGACTTGTGAGTAATACTACAAAACTTGGATGAGCTTATTAAACTACTAGAGTAGCTTGAGCTTGACTTTACATCATATAGAATTAGGCTATAAAGAAAGTTGAGTTTGAGAATGACTCCACCCTTAATTCTAATCAACATGCTTTTTATTTTTTTATAGAAAATTCCATTGAAATAAACTGCAGGTTTTATTACAACTTTTCTCCCCCCCCCCCCCCCTGTATCAGGTGATCCTGCTGGGGCAAGGCTAAAGCCTGGAAGTGGGTACGGATATGGGTTTGGCGTTCGGGTGGACTCTCCTTTGGGCCCTCTCCGACTTGAATATGCATTCAATGACAAACATGCTAAGAGGTTTCACTTCGGTGTTGGTCACCGGAACTGATCTCAGACAGGTCCTTGCTTTCACCCCCCACAAATCCATCCTTCATTTCATCTGTTTTTTGATATTCTTTTCATAATTCAAATCTCATTGTTTTACTGTACAGGCCTACTGTAAGTTCAACAGTTTTTGTCTTTGTTTTTTGCCCTTAAATGATTTTGAGCTGCATTCTCCATGTATGCAGGTTCTATATTATTATTTTTATATTAATTGTAGGCGCACACTTCGTGCATACCCAACAATTCTCAATCTTCACATTGTGGTCTTGTTAATTTTAGGTCATGTTTGGTTGAAGAGGTGAGGAGAGTATAAATGGGGTTCTCTGCATTTCTCTTATCTGGTTTTAGTTAAGGTGGAGAGGATAAAAGGAGCGAAAAGAAAAAAAAAGGGTGTAAAATGATCCACCTTTTCTTCCCAAATAGCAGAGAAACTATGGTAGAAGGCAAAAACATATGCCAACAATTTTTGAAAATAATCTCTTGAACAAAAATGATCCACTTTTCTATCCAATTTTGTTTCTTACTAAACTAAACGGTGAAGAAAAATGAGTTCTTCCATCCATTCTGTTCTCTTTCTTCTTTTAAGTTTCATTTCACCTATCTTCTTGGATTTATGTTTATGACTGAATTGCAGCACAGTTGCAGTTGCCATGGTTCACACCAGCACAGCAGAACACTCATGTTTTTTTTTCTTCTCTATTAGAAATCATCTTTGTTTCTAAAAGGAAGCAGAGAATTTCTTTGTAGGATGCACATAGAAAGCTCGAGTCGAAGGGGGCAGTAACAAGTAACAACCCCATCACTTGTGATCATTGGGTTCGTCGCCCAACACTTTCATTCCTTTCTCATTGCTCCCCTATTTCTTTGTAAACTATTTTTATTGTTGAAGTTTTTGAAGATCATTTTCATCTTTCTCTTTCTAAAGCATTCAAGATGAAGGAAACTCAAGTGCGCTGCACCTTAACCACTGGTATAAGCTAACAGTCAAGGTTGCCGCAAGCTCCTCCTTATCTGCTTCTTCTTCTTCACTAAGTTTTCATTGGACGACCACCGTAGTTGCCAAGCCAAATTGCGCTCGACCATCTCCATGTCTTCTCCTTCATGGGTCAATCAGAATCCCCTTATGGAAGCCTATCATCATGCATCCGTGGTTGCCATGGCCAAGCTATCTTCCTCTTATCCAAGCTGTCTCCAAGATTCTCTAAATTTTGCTTAAAAGTTTAGTTTTAAAACTCGGACTAGTAATCATTTTGGTAAAATTACTAGGTTGGTCGGTTGGATTGGATGCTGATGCTGATGCTGATGTTGATGATTATTATTATCACTAGAAGTCAAATGAAAAATCAATTAACAGTAGGAGGATTTGATTCTTAGAACATTTATTTAAAAAAGATAAAAAAAAGCTCAAATAGTTAATTTAATAAATAGTAAGATAAAACTTTTAGTTAATTAGTTAATTTTTTTAAGGTTCTAGGTGAATTAAGGAAATGGAAAGAAAATAAGATGCTAATGAAAGGTCTCACGCGAGTATTGCCTGTCCATAGGACCTTAGGCAGATTTCAATTGCTGGGTGGCCTTGGGAAAGAAGGGGGTGCAGTGACGATCATAACCTCTCGGCTAGGTAATTATGAGTCAACCTAAACGAGTTTGGCATGGGAGTCAGTCATTATGGTCCCTCCTCCGCTACTCTGCCTACCAAAAAATAAGTGGGTTTTTTACTTTGGCGAAGAATAGCTTTTGGATTGTTAAAAGAATAAAAGAAGCAGAGTAGATTTTTTTTTTTTAATTTTTTTTGGGGGAGATGAAGATGAGATGGTTACAAATTGTACAATTATATCTGGGATGGTGTCAATGTCATCTGGACTCTCTCACATGTGCCGTCTTATCATGGGAAGCTCACGTGCTGCTGATGTCGACACTGAGACGCAGAGAGCGAGAGAGAGAGAGGAAACAGGACAGGGAGGGGTATGCTTCAAAGTGACCTCATTTCTTTATGTGAACAGTTGACCCTCATCATCAAACATCAAACATCAAACATCAAACGTCGATCAATCCCCACCCCCCCCCAACCCATGCTGATTCTGCCACGTGTTTTGCTCCTCGATCCACACGTGGCATCACCAGGTGCCCGCGCATTCATTTCCCCAACTCTCTCGAGTCTCATCTTCAACCCTCCCCAAAATAATTATAATTCATACTCATTAACTCATCCAGATTATATTAATTGGCAGCCATAAATTATATCATAATAAATGTAACGTAATATAATTTGAGTATATAACATAGATTATATATTTTGCATGCATTTACGTTTTTATTGATTTTAGCTAGTTCTCGATCGAACTGAACTGATTATGATACTTGTTTTATTGTAAAAATTTAAAAAATATTCTTAACAAAAAGAACAAAAAAGATCGACTTGAAAAATTTAGTTCTTCAAGTGTTTAGCGTGTATCGATCATTATCCATTCTTATTAACTCATTTTTTACCGGACAATGGCGTTTATCCTATGTAAATGGAGCTTTACCCTTCTTGATTTTTTGACACTTATGTTGGAGCAAACTTTGAGAAAGACTTTCCATTAGAGCCAGCTTTTTATATTAAATTGTTCTCCCTATAATATAATCACATCCTATTATATTTAAAATAATAAATTATTAATAAAATAAAAGTAAAAAGTTTACATTATGTAAATGTTATTTTTTTTAATTACAAGATATATATAAAATGTTAATTAAAAAGATATACGTTCTTTCTAAAATGTCTATTGAAAGCGTAAACATTATATTATTGTCCTCAATTATTTTGGTTAATAAATTATACATATTAAGTGTTAACGTTTTATAATTTTTAAAAATTTAAAGATGTAGATTTAACTAAGTATGGATTTTTAGTAGGTTTTTTGGGTTGAATTTTTTTTTCTTCGTATATTAGTTACAAACATATGGGTATAATGTTCATTCTATCTCCGAGAATAAGATTCCTATGAGATGTGGTTGAATGGGAATGGTTTTTGAGGATCATTTCATAGGAATATTTTGGATGCCGCAAATCAAATGACCCCTTAAAGGTGGCATAACCGAGCTATCAAAGCCTCGATAATACCATGTGCCTATATTCATGTAGACCCAAATTAAAATTCAAAAGTATATATCTACCGTATAAATCCACAATTAATTTGAACGTTTTTAGAATGCCTTTGGAACTTTAAAAATATTAGTAAAAGAAAAATAAAATAGGAAAGTTCACTTTGTTTGGTTATCAAGAAAAGTAAGAAAAAAATATCAAATTAATAAATAAAATTCTAAATTTATATATTTAAATATATATTTTTAATTTTAATTGTATTAAAATAAATTTCTTTTATTTTAAATGGTATTTGATATAGAGAGAAAATATAATGAAAAATAAAATTTATTTAATTTTTTATCAAATAAAATTCTTGATATCTTTAAAATTCGGTTTTATATAAAATTAAACCTTTAATTTTAAAAGTAATCATGTGCTAGCTGATTGTTACATATTAACTAACGGTGATGCGCGATTGAGTATTTCTCAATAATAGAAAAAGGTATAGACCCATTCTATGTCCAACAATGATAGCTAATCAATCTACGTGTGGATTACAAATGTGCATGCACTCGGCTTATCAATTAATTAGCAATTAATGTTTGGTAAAGAATATTGCTAATTGATTAATTAATAATGTATAAGGTAATGCAGGATGTCCTACATTTATATTATAATATTCTTTCCAAAATTTTATTTTATTATATATATATATATATATATATATATATATATATATATATATATATATATATATTCAAAAGGTAAAACTGCTTTTTATTAATGAAATACTCTAGGGTTCCTTGTTTCCATAATTCCCACGCACATGCCGCCGAAATACTCAGCTTGCTTGAAGGATTTCTTGGGTGGGAGAACTTCCAGGACTCCAGCTCGCTTATCAGGTTTTTGAGGAAGACCCAAATCAGATTCATCATCCCAAAGATAGGAGTCTGTATTCCGTCACTAATCGCAATGAGGCAATAAATGAATTTAAGCAAAGAACGCAATAAATGTAATCTCTCAATACTTGTCTTATAATCATGGTATTTTTTCGCCAAAAGTGTAGATATATCAATAAATAATTAGAGGTGCCGTCCTCCTTTAATTAAAAAAAAAAAACTCTTTTTTGCAAGTTATGACTATTAGCAACGCACAAGAGCCGTTGAGGGGGTGATCTCCCCTCAATCAATTCCATCCATAAAGATACTTCAGCAAATCCCTCACCAAATAAAAAAGAATTCAATCCCCATGAAGATGACGCTCCTAATCAATACGCAGATTTGACGGAAACCGTCGATGGTTTCAGACAGTATGCAATCCCAAAGCAAATCGTCCAGTACCGTTGAAGGTTACATCCATGGATTAAAACAGTACCGAATCTCAGTAGCAAACCTGTTAGCCTAAGTGGCTACATGATCTTAATTATCGTATTTTGATGATAACAACCCATTAGTGATTCTTAGTTAAACTAATCTTTGCATACTAAGTTGTGACAGGTATAAGTGGCGAAATCACACAGATACGGGTTTTGTGCAAAGATCAAGTGAACATTCTCATAGGCAAAGATTGAGTGGACACTCAAATAGGCAAAGATCAAAATGACACTCAATCGGAAAAGCTCAAGCACAACCATTAAAGCAATTGTAAAGTCATATGTATAATGAGGAGTGTTTGAGGTAGTGTTTATTGTAACTCTAGTAGTTCCGATTCAGGTAAGTTTATTTAGCAAGAGTCGAGCAAATTGCATGTGCATACTAGTTTATAAGAGCATATATATAGGATTTCACTAAGTATAAGTTTAATACTCATGGTTTTCAAAGGCAAAACAAAGAGTTTGACAAAAATATCCTAGCTATACTCAAATGTATTTTTATGTGGGACAAGTTTTAAGTCATATTAGCATTGTATTCTTTTAAAAACTTGGTCCGAGTTGGGTTTTAACCCCTTTCATGCACCTTAAAATCAAGATATTGAAGAAACATGGCAAATTGTCGACGGTTTGTGTCAGATTTTGAACCCCAACGACCATAAAACTGCTAGTTTCCAAAGTATTAAAATGTTTTATTAGCCCAACGACCATATAACGGCTAGTAGCCCAATTTGCTTATAAATACAAATCCAAAGACTTGTTTAATCATGAATTTTATGAATTAACATTTTTTGAATATCATTCACAAGCACCACATTTTAGTTCATCATTTTTGTGCTCAAAATCTCTCCTGCTCTCTAATCTTGTATGATTCATTACTTGAAAGATTAGTGTGAGGTTTATATTGTATTAACTATAAGCTCATTCAAGGAGCATTGTCTTTGTAATTCGTCTTCTTGTTGCAAAAGGTTCTTGGTGAACCGAGTTGCTTGGTGAACCGAAATTGTAAGGATTCTTGGTGAACCTTACAGCTCTGGGTGAGCGTTAAGGGATTGGTTCCCTTAGAAAGAATCTTGGTGAGCAAAGGGGGTTTGTTCCCGGTTGTGAAAGCTTCTCCTCTGATGAAGAAGGTTTATAGTGGATTGTGGAATCATTGAGTGTGCCTCAAGGCGTGGATGTAGGCAAGATGTTGAACCACGCTAATATTGTTTGTTGAACTTTTCTTCCCAATTCTCTTTAATTTATATATTGTACACAATTTATATTCTTTATATTGTGATATAATCATTTGTATCTTGTCAAGTTTTATATTTTGTAAAAAAAAAGCCTAAAATCCGCAAAAAGAGTCAATTCACCCCCCCTCTAGACTCGACTCTAGGGCCAACAAAACTGTCAGTGGTTTCACCAAACCGTCAACGGTTTCAACAATACATGGCCGTTGCTGCACATTGCTTATTGAAGATCTGATTCCAATCTTCAAGGCACCAAATTTATGAAATTCAAAATATCATAACTGTATCATTCAACCCCTATAAATACTATCCATTGTATGGTCTAAGTGTTCATGTTACCATACCTTGCAATAAAATTATTTTTTCTTCCACATTCTTTGTGTTACTATTTTTTTCTTTAATGACAAGTCAAAATTTTATTGTTAACTGCTTATCATAAGAAGAAAGAATATTTTATGGGTATGAGTCTGTTCCAAAATATCCAAGATTATATATTGAAGCTATATTTTGTTGGCCTCATGGCTTGAACAAAATTAAGGTCCTATTTCCTAGCTTACCTACCACCTTACCCATATTAAGCTTATTATATTTCACCTCTTAAAAAATATTATTATATTTCATTTTAACAAAACATATTATATATACATGCTCACACACACATTCAAAATGTAATGTTTAGTCAAAACTTTATAAAAAATTTAGATTGTGAATTTTGAAATTAAATGTGTATTGTTTAACAAATTATTATAATGTAAGGCCATATTGAGTTTTGAGTAAATTTATATAAATTAAATTTTAAGGTCTAAATATTTTAAAGAATAATTACTTAATTGAAAAATATTTTTTGAAAGTATTTTGTGAAGACAGAGAGTGTGGACCGTATCTGCACGTAGATCTGGACTCCACTTGCATCTTGTGTCTTCCTAAGACACTGTTGAGAAATCCTTTTTGAGAAGTCTGGTATGGACCGAATATCAATTCAAGTTATTAGAGTCTCACTCAATTTAGAAGTTTTTTCCTCTTGATAGTCCTTCTCCTCACTTTATCCCTCTCTAGAATGTTCTTTCCTTCTAAAAACTTCTCGATTTTTCTCTTTCTACAAAGTTTCTCTTTTCCTTGTAAAATTCCCTTCCCCTCTCCAAAAATTTCCTTTCTCCACTATTTTTTTTTAATTTTTCAGAAACACTAGCTGGAGTTGCTCAAAAATTTCTACTTGATCGACACCAACTTTTAAGACCTATATAAGGGGCTTAAGGGTCAATGTTGCAAACGCGTAAACAATCGTGTGTTGCATATAAGAAAAAAAAAAGAATCGTGAGTATGTGTTGTGTTGGTAGCTAGAAAGCGCTAAAAGCGAAGATTGCTATGAGTGCTAGTCTTGTAACTTTGAAGTAAATTAGAGTGCGCAAGTTGTTTGTAGTTTGGGTGTGAGGGTTTCATTGTTTGACCAAGTATAAGGTACTAGACACCTATTTTGTTTCCTCGATCAAATTAATAAAAGTTAAGTCTCTTTTTGTCGCCTACCACCTCCAATTCTCAACACAATCGAGTCTGCGTCCATGCTTTTGAATCATCATCTACAACAATAATATGTTATCCCCTGAGTGAAAATAATAGAATTCTAATATAGTATTTGGGAGCACATAAGACCTTAAAATTAAAAGTGAAGTTTTATAGGACAGTTATAAGACAAGTTATGTTATATGGATCAGAATATTGGGCGATGAAGAAACATAATTTCTAAAAAAGTAAAAGTTGCTGAGATGAGAATGATTAGATGGATGAGTGGTATAACATTGAAAGATAAATTAAGGAAAGAACATATTCGTGGTAAGTTAGGTGTAACTCCTATAGAAGATAAGATAAAGGAGACACTACTTAGATGGTATGGACATTTGCAACGTAAGCCAAATAGTGCACCAGTGAGGAAGAGTGAGTTAGTTACTGTGGGGGGCAGTAGAATGGGTAATGGTAGACTTAAAATAACTTGGGAGGAGATAGTAAGTAATGATTTAATATCCCTGAATCTGTCAAAAGAAATGGTCAATGATTGCATAAATTGACAAAAAATTATTCATATAGCCGACCCCATCTTGTAGAAATTAAAGTTTAGTTTTTTTGTTATTGTTGTTGTATTTGGGAGCATATATTACAAATTTGGATATGTAAGGGTTCTGTAACGTCCCGAACCCTTAATCCCGGGTTTGGTGCGTTATACCTGATAAAATCCTGATAATTCATAAATCAAAACATACGCAGCGGAAAATATAAACATAATCTCCATAAATAAAATATCAGAGTTTACTATTTCTATATATAATCCATATTAAAAATTCATCCACCTGTATTCACAACTTCATAAACCTTCAAAAACTCAGTCCACAACCAGTATTCACAATCATACCTTTCTCAATAGACTTAAAACATAAAGTATAAAAACATAAACTTAACTTTATACAACCCAACAATATTATCAAAATATACCATTTCTCTTTATAATCCTCAAAATGCTATGAAACCTTGAGCTCTCTAAGCCCAACCTCAAGGATGTCCTGAAAAATAAATATTCATATTTGGGTGAGACACATCTCAGTAAGGAAAAAAAATAATATATTAAAAACAACGTGTGGCTAACATGAGGTTTATAAATATCATTTTAATAACATTTGCAAAACGTTATCATAAACACTGAAACCATTCCCTGAATCTAATCAATTACATGTAAAAGATTTAACCAACGAGATTACCCAATGATAGGGGTGATTACCCGCTCATACAAGTAGCACCCTTCTGCTATAATACTTAGACAATCCTAGGATCACTACTGAAACATATCAGGGCACTCACCTTACTCAGTAAGCTCTCAAGTATTAGATTGATCTCGTACTCACACAGTTCAACAAAGGTTTACCAGCGAAGACCCTAAGGATAGGGAAATCTACTCGCCCATACAAGTAGGTTCCCTCTGCCCTAATACGTTATGTTACTATTGCCACATCTGAAGTTACTAGCGCACTCGCCTTTCTCAGCAAGCCCTCAGGTGAAGAGTACGCCTCGTCCAATCATAACAACGTTCTACAAGCATAGATACTTCTAATATCATAATACATTATTCTTTCTGTCATTATTCAACCATCCATTTCTGTTCATGTTCATAACTTTAACATTACATTACATTTCACTTTAAGTGACTCTTTCCCATTTACATCGTTCACATTTCACATTTCATTCCATTATCATTTCATTCCATTTTCATTTCATTCATTCGTACTACAACTGCTCTTTAGCTGTTATCAGTTAGTCCACATAAAAATGCGCTAAAATCTGCTAACATAGCTCATTTTAGCTGTCATCAATTAGTCCACATAGAAATGCGCTAGAATCTACTAACATGACTTTCAGCAGTCATGCATTTACATGGTTATATTAACATACACAAATAGCATGACTCATATTATATTTTATTTTTAATGCTTTATTTACTTAGCATGCATCTCATACATTTAATATATATAATGCATAGAACTTATATTTACTCATGCCACACAATTTAGCAATAAATTTCATACATCGCTTGTAAAATAAGCCAACCAACATTTAACGTTTATATACTAAAATACCTTTTATTTCTTACATAATTATCCTAAAAATATTTTCCACTTTCATCAGTTCATTTTCACATATACGTATCTAATAAACAGTCCTAAACTTAGAAAAACATAATTTAAATGGTTGGCATTTTAAATTCATAACGAAACATATACACGTATATATAACACAATTCATTTTCCATTAAATTCATAAAAATTGATTTAATATATATATTTTTCCCCTTACCTGAATCCTTGAACTACACTGACAGGAATCCCACACAGATACTTGTGGTGCTCACTCGGACTGTGGTTAAAAAACCCTAGTTCCATTAAATTAACCCTAAATTAAATACTATTTTAATATTTCCTAATGTTATGAATTCCAAATAAATAGTTATACCATCAAATATAACCAATTTACCTAATTTTTCAAATCTCATTCTCGCTTTGGAGTGGGGCTTAGAAAATCCAAATTAAAAATTTACTCACTCCAAAATGACGACAATCATGACTAGGACCATGTGGTGGTGTCCGATTGTCGATTTAATGGCAGATTTAAAGAGAAATTGAGAAATTAGGGAAAAGTTGCCTTACCCTAGGAATGGTGTTTACGTCACTCCCACGACAAATCTGCTCTAGTAGAAATGTTGGTGGCGGAGTTAGGAATCCAACGACATCTTCTGTTTCTTGATCCGCCACAAATTCGTTGAGAAATTGAGAGAGAGAGACAGAGACAGACGGAGATGCAGCAGGAGAATTCAGGGGGGGTGGCCTTTCTCTGTTCTTAAATTGAAAATTTAATTGATCCTGAAGCTTTAGCTTCAGGATCCTTTACATATATAATAATAATAATAATAATAATAATAATAATAATATATTATATTATATAATTTAATTAATAATAATTATTTAATTAATTATTTTAATTAATTAATTAATTAAATTTTAAATTATTTTTATTTGATTTTATTTTTATTTTTGTTTTAGATCACTATATTCTCCCCTCCTTAAGAAATTTCGTCCTCGAAATTTTACTAACTAATCATTCATTTCCTTATCCTAAACTTTCATTAGCTTATTATATCCCAATATATCTATATCACCCAAATTACTACATTATCCACAATCAATCACATTATCATAAATATTAAGATCATCATATAAATTGTTCAATCATTCAACATTAAATTAAATCATCATTATCTTAAATATAATCTCATACCTACATCCCTGATGGCATCCTCCTCAACTTGAAGTGTATACAGTTGGGGTGGAGCTTCTCTTTCAAGTGGTACCTGCTGTTTTCCCTGGTCCTGGTTCTGAACAGATACCATAGGCAATGGTTCCCGATAAATTTTCTTGATATGCTTTGACTTACCGCACCTGAAACAATTCAGAGTGCCAAACCAACATTCGCCCCTATGCCTTTTATTACACTTCGGGCATACAGAGTCCACTGTCTCTTTTCCTTTCTTCGTTGATCCCTAACCGATTTCAGATTGAAAATTAGATGGTGCAGGCCTCTTCTTATGCTTTGAAGGCTCTATGTTGCTCTAAATACTCTTTTCTAGCACGGAAGCCTTATCAACTAAATCCGATAAATTCTGCACTTGAAATCCCACCACCAGCACAAATATCTTGCGTCTTAGACCTTTTTCAAATTTCCTGGCCTTTCTTACCTTGTTTGGGATCAAGAACAGTGCAAAACGAGAAAGCTCCACAAATTTCGCTGCGTACTTGGCAACGGTCATATTCCCCTGGGTCAGATTAGTGAACTCCTAAATTTTTTATTCTTTGACAGATGAAGGAAAATATCTGTCAAAGAATAGCTCCTTGAATCTCTCCCAAGTAAGAGCTATCTTTACCACCCTCTGATCCTCTAGCAACTTCGTAGAAAACCACCAATGTTTCGCCTCTCCAGTCATCTTGAAAGCAGCATAACGAACCTTTTGCTTGTCCGTGCAGTTGAGTACAGTCATGATCTCCTCTATTTCCTGTACCTAATTCTTTGCAACCACTAGATCAGGTCCTCCTACAAAGGCTGGAGGGTTCATCCTCATAAACTTCTTAATGCTACAGCCCTGACCTGCAGATGGACAGTTCTGTTTTTTAGGTTCCTTCTTCATCTCTGCCCTAACCTGGCGAACTATACCTCGCAGCACCTTGGAGGTATCAATGTCCTCTTCACTGGAAATATCTGAATCTTCTCTTCCTTCAACATCTACGTCCTCATCTCTAGGATCCATCTTGAAAAATAGGACAGAAAAAAATTAGAATTTCATATCATAACTCCAAACAACATAATCATTAAATTAAATCCAATAAAAATCCAAAATCTCTATATAAGGACCAATCTCATGGTTAGGAAACATCACCGTCGATGGATTTACCATGGTTTTCTAAAACCATCGACTGAATCAGAAAATCACAGAAGTCCGCCAAGGGATTTCTACCTCCAAGTTATAAGACAAAACCCTATACATCCCTACACCATACCTACTTCTCAACGCCTAACCTACCCATCTCCTATTTTTCATCCTAACTCATTCCTATCCTTTGGTATAAATTATTTCCTAAGTTTTTCAAAATCCCAAAATCTATTGCTCTGATATCAAAATGTAATGCCTCGAACCGTTAATCCTGGGTCTGGTGCGTTATACCTGATAAAATCCTGATAATCCATAAATCAAAACATACGCAGTGGAAAACATAAACATAATCTCCATAAATATAATGCCAGAGTTTACTATTTCTACATATAATCTATATTAACCATTCATCAACCTGTATTCACAACTCTATAAACCTCCAAAAACTCAATCCACAACTAGTATTCACAATCATTCATTTCTTAATAGATTTAAAACATAAAGCATAAAAACATAAACTTAAACTTTATACAACCCAATAGTATTATCAAAATATACCCTTTCTCTTTATAATCCTCAAAATGCTATGAACCCTCGAGCTCTCTAAGCTCAACCTTGAGGATGTCCTGAAAAAGAAATATTCATATTCGGGTGAAACACATCTTAGTAAGGGAAGAAACAATATATTAAAAACAGCGTGTGGCTAACATGAGGTTTATAAATATCATTTTAATAACAATTGCAAAACGTTATCATAAACACTGAAACCATTTTCTGAACCTAATCAATCACATGCAAAAGATTTAACCCACGAGATTACCCAAGGATAGGGGTGATTACTGTTGACTTGATTGGTCACACCCAGTTTTGATTATGACAAATACTCTTGGTACTAATGGTTGTACTGAGAATTGTATGCAGGTTCACCTTGTGCGCGCTTCAGGACTAAAAGACTTATTATGATGGCGTGCGGTGTTCGTGCCAATGAATGAAGAACCTTGTGCTGCATTTATATTTATTTTTCAGTTTCTTCATTCTGGGATGTAATTTTATTATGGACTGCGCACTCATATGGCTTGTAATAATTTGCATCATGCATGATAGGTAGGTATGCTCAAATTGACCTTAGATTGACCATAGGACCTCCAAATAACATGAAAAACCTTTTTCATAAAATGCCTAACTTATACAAAGGTTTTTAAATGGTTTTGAAGTTAAAAGAAGGCAAAAACTAAAATTTTCAAAGGGGTCGGTCAACCGGCCATTCGACCAAACCGTTAGAAATGAGAAATTTTCTCACTCAATTGGATCTCATATCAAACCATGTTCAACATGATAATTGTGGTATTTTACCATAGCTTGGGTTTGATACCAAGAACATCCAAATTGGAGTTGCACAGAAAAAGTTATGGTCAAAACACTGAAATGTGTTCGTAAGAGAAAAACTCCCTTCATGTTTCTTCCATCTCATTGATGGACATTTTTCTCAATCCAAAAGTCATTATCTTAAAATGTGTTCAACATAAAAGTTGTGGAATTTTCTCTTACCTTTCTATTGGTATCAAGAACATCCAATTTGGAGTTGTATAGGAAAGGTTATGGCCAAAACACTGAACAGTGTCTGTGCAGAAAATTAGACGCCGGTCGACCGAGCCCTTACAGTTCATTTGTCCCCGGTCGACCAAACCACGTGGGAGTCAACTTTTTGACCTCCCGGTCGACCGAGCCTTCACCACGGTCGACCGAAACTCGCCCTGGTCGACCGAAACTTGTAGTTCAAAAGTCCCTGGTCGACCGAAACCCTCCAGAGTCAACAGTTGACCATTCGGTCGACCGAGAGCTTTTATACTACAACTACCTGGTCAACCGAAGGGTCCTCGGGTGAATTTTCAGCGGTCTGGTCGACCGAACCAGGTAGTTCAAAATGCCCTGGTCGACCGAAACTCAGAAAATTGGCAAATCGCCCTCTCCGGTCGACCGAGCCTTTCAGTTCAAAAGTCCCCTGGTCGACCGAGCCAATTGAGTCCTGGTCGACCGAAACATTTTTGGTCGACCGGACCTCTCGGGTTGCCCTGATTTTTTACCACACTTAATATTTTTTAAACAGGGTTAATTATTTTAAAATGATTTAAAACTTTCCTAATAATGCCCAATAGGTCCCCAACGGTCAAAAATACCTCCTTGCCTATATATACCCATTCATTTATCATTATTAGCAAGGATTATCAAACTTGATTAGGGCAAAACTCTCTCAACTCTTAAAACCCTATATTAGCCAAAAACTTCTTGCAAACACTCACATACTCTTCAATCTTTATTTCTCTAAGCATTGTGAGTATTTCTATAAGGCTGTTGTGCGTAATCTTTCTAGCTAATACTCTCTTTTGGTATAAAGGTTGATTGATTTTATTTGAGAGTATAGCCTAAAGTTCTTCCACGGATTTCATTTGATAAATCTTGTATGGGAAGACTTTGAGGGTTGTGGTTCTTGCATTGTTGTTGCAAGATACCTAAACCTAGATTTTGTGTGCAAAATCCTTTTGTGAAAAGCTAATCTTTCAAACAACTCCATTGTTCTTTAGAAATTGAAATATCATATTGAGTTTGTTTGATCTATCTTGCTTAGCATATTTGAAACCCTAATATGATTTTGTGATATTCGAATATAGAGTTTCAAATCTTGCTTAGATACACACTCTAGATCTTGATTGATTATCATACTTGATTGAGTGTTTAGCACACATTAGAGCACTGAGCATATCTACATATCATTTGTGCTTGCTTTATTGATTGAGCTGTATTGGTGCACACATCTGCTTTTCTAGAAGCATATTTCCGTGTACAAATTTTATACACTTTGGTTGTATTTCCAGGCACGGGCCTGAAAAGGGAGACTAGCCCTGGAATAGTCCCGGATTGGCTTAGACCCGGTTAGGAAAGCTAGGTGCGTCGTCCTGTTAAGGCGTGTAGGTTGAGGTCAGCCCCGCTAATTGACCTGGTTAAGGTTGAGGTCAGCCCTGTGTTAATTTGACCTGGTTGTAAACGGTGCCGCTCCACCCTTAAGTGAGCTGTTAGTGGAATCCTCTTACTTGCGAGCTAGAGGCGGGGACGTAGGCACAGTTGGCCGAACCCCGATAACATATCGTGCGTGTTCTTTACATTTCCGCAATTTACTTACTGCACGTGTATGTTATATTGTAAATGATTAGATTTACATTTGCATAGACAGACCCTAGGTTAAGTAATACTGCTTATCTGGTTTAACCTAGGTGATAATTTTTAAATACCCAATTCACCCCCCCTCTTGGGATTGCACCAAAGCTAACAATTGGTATCAGAGCCTCGTAACTTAGACTTTGGCGTTATTTAGTAAAAAGATCATGATGGCTCATGTTAGTGCATCCCCTTCATGTGAGGGAAGATTGGTCACACACCCACCTGTATTCTATGGTAATGATTATGCTATATGGAAATTTAGAATGACTGTATATGTGAAAGCTTTAAATTGGAAATTTTGGAGAGTCATTGATAAGGGTGATTGTGTGCCTACGAAATCTATTGGGTGTACCGATGTTCCTAAATCTGAGTGTGAAATGAATGACCATGATAGGAACTTAGTACAGGTAAATTTTGATACCATGAATACCTTACTGCATGCTTTAGATTCTAATGTTTTATGTGAGGTTATGGCTTGTAGTAGTGCTAAGCAGATATGGGAAGAACTTGAGAGGAGATATGGAGCACCCATGCAAAACAATGTGATCTCTCCATGTGACTCAAGCCCTACTAATCCTGAAGGAGGTAACCAGTGCTTTGTTGTCTTAATAGATAATGAGGTTATCTCTGTTCCTTCTGCTTTAGTAGATAAACTTGGTAATGATTCATGTGATGAATTGAATGATGCATCTGATACTGAATCATGTAATAGTACTGATAGTGAAAGCATGCCTACTTATGAGGAATTGCAAGTTGAATATATTAGAACTCATAAATCACTTGTTAAAGCTAATAAAAGATATACTGTTTTGAAAAACAAGTATGAGGCATGTGAGAAAGAATGTGAATCAAAAATTCTTGTTGAAAGAGAAAATGACTTTAAAATCAAACAATTAGTAAACAAGAATGAAAAATTGGAAAAAGAATTGAGTGTAGTAAGATCCCAACTTACAATTGAAAATGAAAAGGATCTTCATATCCATGATCTTGAGAATAAGGCAAACAATATGTCAAAAGAACTTATGAAACTTCAAAGTGTTTGCAAGGATCTGAAAAACTCAAAAATTCAAGATCTAGAGAAGAAAATAGAAGACCAATCTAAGATCATCTACACGTTCACTAGAGGCAAAGAAAATTTTGATAAATTGCTTGGCTCACAAAAGATGACCTTAGATAAGGAAGGTATAGGTTTTAATGGAATTGAAAATAAGAAAAAGAAGAACCTATACATGGGGTACTTTGTAAAAGAATCAAAACACTATGCTAGTACCTCCTTCGGTCCATACACTCACACCTTATGCATTCTATGTAAAAAGAAGGGGCACACAAAATTTGATTGCCCATTTAAAAGAAAAGGTGTGAAACCCAAACAAGTCTGGAGAGTCAAAGTACCACCTAGTCCTAACCCATCGAGAATAAAAGGTAGAAAAATGATATGGGTTGTTAAGAAAGAAAACCCCTTGATATTCAAGGAAGAATTTGCTCAAACAGGAATTACATGATCACATAATTCTTCCTTATTGTTTAGGATTAGCCATGGGGGGTAGTGTCTTTTAAAGGCTTAGGAAATGGTTCGGGACTGAAAATGTAAAATCTTAGTATATGCCAACTATTTAAAATCTTACATACTAAGTATTTTGAAAAATCAAGCCAATCTGCAAATCCAAGCATACAACCAATCTGAACTTAATGCATACATTCCTTGGTTGAAACATGAAAGTATTGACTGCTTGAATGAAAATCCATTTCCAAGTGGACATGACATTTTTGTCTTGTATTAAAATTTCAAATTGCTTAACTCATGCGGAAATATGAATATCTAAAGTTAAGCATACATTTTGTCCAATGCCTAGCTTGTGGTTTAGGGAATCCATCTCACACTATATATCATTTAATCCTAAACCCTTCATTAAATTTAAATGCCTAATAAAATGTTTAGTCATCACTCTAGGTTTGAAGCACTATTAATCATCAATTCCAAATATTTATAGTGCTTATTAAAAAATATCCTTCCATAGGGAATCTTTACCTTACCACGATCATATCAGGTAAAGGTCCATCCTTCTCATTGGTTCGTATCCTTGCTCTAAAATTATGATCATATCTAAAGGATACATTCCAATCACCAAAGAGCATCAGTTCCTAGTTATTCATATCCTCCACAATGCTCTTTGCCAAAATAAGTTAAGACATATTCTTCAAAATGCTTATCTTATACAATGTCCTACTTTTGAATATTCTATTAAACCTAAATAAAATGCTTAATCTTTAAGAGTATTCAATTCTCTTCCAAGCTCTCAAACTTTATATAAAATCATTTAAAGAGCTTCATTCTCATGAATTAAGTTAAAATGGCTAATTTAATTGATATAGGTTTCAATCTATATGATGGAACAAAAATTCAAAGAAACCTATGCATGAACCTTAAAATGAAAAGTCATTTGAACTTTAGGCCTCTCATGTATTGTAAATCATAAGAAAAGAGGCAAATATGGGCTTAGCTTATTTAAAGATATATATCTTTTGACCTTTTGGTCCTCTAAGCCTATTCATCCAAAGTCAAGCATATAACACTGAAAATCTTAATATACTTGACCTAAAGAACCTGAAAAATAAGGAAAGGCATAAAATGAATTAGCGCATAATTAAGGGGGAGCATATATTCTTTCATGATTATATAAATTAAAATGCTCTCATATATTTATTTCCTACCTAAATGTCCATATAGGTATTGCACTGAATTTCTAACTATCCATGGTTATCTATTGTTCATAATATCTAGTTGGATGGTTTACATGTTATATGGACAGTTGATTATACTATCTAATTGCATGCTTAGTTTAGAATGCCTCCTGCATGGCGGATGCAGTTGATGTGAATTGCATGCTGGTAGTGGATTATAGGTTCTCGTATGCCTTGAACTGTAATATAAATTGCTTGTTTGAACCTATTAGGTACAATTTGTATGGGAAAATGTCCTATATACAAACGGCATGCTGCCGAAATTTTGTTAGGATTTTCCCATATAAAATCTTGTGTTAAAGATGATTATAATAAAATTAAAGTTAAAATATTTTTGAAAGGATGAGTGAAAACTAATTGAAAATTAAATATCATCCTTGTATAATCATCAAACACTTAAAGAGCTGAGCACCTATCCTATAGAAAGAACTTATAGGACTCACATGCATCACTATTGTTTGTTGAAATATTGAGGCTCTTCTAATATCCATGAACATTATATCCTGCACGTAAAGTCTCATGTTTTGATATGAAAGGCTTTTGGATCATGAGTTGCATTGCATGCCTTAATATCTATTTTTGATGCACTTGTTGTATAGGTGTGACTATACTAATTTGAGATGAATGTTGTTAATAGACATCAAGTATAGTTGTTGAAGAATGGTTTGTGTGCTCACTTATACCTTGGCATATTCAATGAAATCAATCACTTGCAAAGTATAAGTAATTTATAATATCTAAGCAATAATTCAAATTGATAGGGGGAGCATCTAAAATTAAAATGCCTATCATGTTATGCTCACAAACCTTTTTAGCTTAGATATAGTGTCGAATCAAATGTGGCATGTGCTTAAACTGAAATGTTGTTGGTAAAAATCTTACATTGATTTATAGTTCTTTGCCACATGTTGGTTGTGTTTGCCATATGATCCCGCATGTGAACTATTAAATCTTTAGGATCATCATGGTTGTGATTTTCTGGATATACTATTGTATGTACTTAATTGACAAACCAGAAAATTTATGCTTGCTTGTTTTAAATTAAAACTTCTTTTCTGCAAGCTACCCCCAGCACCATCTTGCAAACATCATAAGGGGGATATATATTCATACATATATATATTTATTACTTTATGGCAAGAACTAATTTCAAAACTTAAACTTTTTCTCTTGCTTCATTATTATTATTATTATTATTATATACATATTTTGTTTTAAAGTCGCATAACTGGTTCTATACCTACACATTAAAATGCATGCGAACTAGTTAGATTGTATTCATGCTCAAACTTCCTGTTTGCTATCATATGTCGTGTGCCATTAACTCAAATCTTCCACGGGTCTTATGATATGTTTAAATTCCAAATAGTTTGTGCATTTTCATGGTCTAATTTTGTTTTTCATGTCATTTAAATCATTTTTATAACCAGTTATATAGTTTGTGTGCATAACTACTAAAACAGTCATTAATTTATACTCTATGAACTTGTTTGTGCTATGAAATGCATGACTATTCTATCTTTTGAATGACTGAAAGTTATACTTCTATTTAAATGTTTTTGAGAATACTGGACTGTTTGAGTACGTAGTTGTAAACGTGTTGAATATATATTACTCAATCAGATCACTTGTTTACAGATGATCATTTGCCTATGTGCTTAAATGTTTATTTGAGTCCCTTTTTGTTGTTGCCAAAAGGGGGAGAAGTAGGCAAGTATTTGTCATCATCAAAAAGGGGGAGAATGTTGACTTGATTGGTCACACCCAGTTTTGATTATGACAAATACTCTTGGTACCAATGGTTGTACTGAGAATTGTATGCAGGTTCACCTTGTGCGCGCTTCAGGACTAAAAGACTTATTATGATGGCGTGCGGTGTTCGTGCCAAAGAATGAAGAACCTTGTGCTGCATTTATATTTATTTTTCAGTTTCTTCATTCTGGGATGTAATTTTATTATGGACTGCGCACTCATATGGCTTGTAATAATTTGCATCATGCATGATAGGTAGGTATGCTCAAATTGACCTTAGATTGACCATAGGACCTCCAAATAACATGAAAAACCTTTTTCATAAAATGCCTAACTTATACAAAGGTTTTTAAATGGTTTTGAAGTTAAAAGAAGGCAAAAACTAAAATTTTCAAAGGGGTCGGTCAACCGGCCATTCGACCAAACCGTTAGAAATGAGAAATTTTCTCACTCAATTGGATCTCATATCAAACCATGTTCAACATGATAATTGTGGTATTTTACCATAGCTTGGGTTTGATACCAAGAACATCCAAATTGGAGTTGCACAGAAAAAGTTATGGTCAAAACACTGAAATGTGTTCGTAAGAGAAAAACTCCCTTCATGTTTCTTCCATCTCATTGATGGACATTTTTCTCAATCCAAAAGTCATTATCTTAAAATGTGTTCAACATAAAAGTTGTGGAATTTTCTCTTACCTTTCTATTGGTATCAAGAACATCCAATTTGGAGTTGTATAGGAAAGGTTATGGCCAAAACACTGAACAGTGTCTGTGCAGAAAATTAGACGCCGGTCGACCGAGCCCTTACAGTTCATTTGTCCCCGGTCGACCAAACCACGTGGGAGTCAACTTTTTGACCTCCCGGTCGACCGAGCCTTCACCACGGTCGACCGAAACTCGCCCTGGTCGACCGAAACTTGTAGTTCAAAAGTCCCTGGTCGACCGAAACCCTCCAGAGTCAACAGTTGACCATTCGGTCGACCGAGAGCTTTTATACTACAACTACCTGGTCAACCGAAGGGTCCTCGGGTGAATTTTCAGCGGTCTGGTCGACCGAACCAGGTAGTTCAAAATGCCCTGGTCGACCGAAACTCAGAAAATTGGCAAATCGCCCTCTCCGGTCGACCGAGCCTTTCAGTTCAAAAGTCCCCTGGTCGACCGAGCCAATTGAGTCCTGGTCGACCGAAACATTTTTGGTCGACCGGACCTCTCGGGTTGCCCTGATTTTTTACCACACTTAATATTTTTTAAACAGGGTTAATTATTTTAAAATGATTTAAAACTTTCCTAATAATGCCCAATAGGTCCCCAACGGTCAAAAATACCTCCTTGCCTATATATACCAATTCATTTATCATTATTAGCAAGGATTATCAAACTTGATTAGGGCAAAACTCTCTCAACTCTTAAAACCCTATATTAGCCAAAAACTTCTTGCAAACACTCACATACTCTTCAATCTTTATTTCTCTAAGCATTGTGAGTATTTCTATAAGGCTGTTGTGTGTAATCTTTCTAGCTAATACTCTCTTTTGGTATAAAGGTTGATTGATTTTATTTGAGAGTACAGCCTAAAGTTCTTCCACGGATTTCATTTGATAAATCTTGTATGGGAAGACTTTGAGGGTTGTGGTTCTTGCATTGTTGTTGCAAGATACCTAAACCTAGATTTTGTGTGCAAAATCCTTTTGTGAAAAGCTAATCTTTCAAACAACTCCATTGTTCTTTAGAAATTGAAATATCATATTGAGTTTGTTTGATCTATCTTGCTTAGCATATTTGAAACCCTAATATGATTTTGTGATATTCGAATATAGAGTTTCAAATCTTGCTTAGATACACACTCTAGATCTTGATTGATTATCATACTTGATTGAGTGTTTAGCACACATTAGAGCACTGAGCATATCTACATATCATTCGTGCTTGCTTTATTGATTGAGCTGTATTGGTGCACACATCTGATTTTCTAGAAGCATATTTCCGTGTACAAATTTTATACACTTTGGTTGTATTTCCAGGCACGGGCCTGAAGAGGGAGACTAGCCCTGGAATAGTCCCGGATTGGCTTAGACCCGGTTAGGAAAGCTAGGTGCGTCGTCCTGTTAAGGCGTGTAGGTTGAGGTCAGCCCCGCTAATTGACCTGGTTAAGGTTGAGGTCAGCCCTGTGTTAATTTGACCTGGTTGTAAACGGTGCCGCTCCACCCTTAAGTGAGCTGTTAGTGGAATCCTCTTACTTGCGAGCTAGAGGCGGGGACGTAGGCACAGTTGGCCGAACCCCGATAACATATCGTGCGTGTTCTTTACATTTCCGCAATTTACTTACTGCACGTGTATGTTATATTGTAAATGATTAGATTTACATTTGCATAGACAGACCCTAGGTTAAGTAATACTGCTTATCTGGTTTAACCTAGGTGATAATTTTTAAATACCCAATTCACCCCCCCTCTTGGGATTGCACCAAAGCTAACAATTACCCACCCATACAAGTAGCACCCCTCTGCTCTGATACTTAAGCAATGCTAGGATCACTGCTGAAACATATCAGGACACTCACCTTACTCAGTAAGCTCTCAAGTATTAGATTGATCTCGTACTCACACAGTTCAACAAATGTTTACCAGTGAAGACCCCAACGATAGGGAAATCTACTCGTCCATACAAGTAGATTCCCTCTACCATAGTATGTTATGTAGCTACTGCCACATCTAATGTTACTAGCGCACTCGACTTTCGCAGCAAGCCCTCAGGCGAAGAGTACGCCTCGCCCAATCGTAACATGTTCTACAAGCATAAATACTTCTAATATCATAATATATTATTCTTTCTATCATTATTCGACCATCAACTTCTGTTCATGTTTATAACTTTAACATTACATTACATTTCACTTTAAGTGACTCTTTCCTATTTACATCGTTCACATTTCACATTTCATTCCATTGTCATTTCATTGTCATTTCATTTCATTTTCATTTCATTCATTCGTACTACAACTACTCTTTAGCCGTCATCAGTTAGTCCACATAGAAATGCACTAAAATATGCTAACACAACTCCTTTTAGCTGTCATCAGTTAGTCCACATAGAAATGCGCTTGAATCTGCTAACACGACTTTCAGTTGTCATGCATTTACATGGTTGTATTAACATACACAAGTAGCATGGTTCATGTCATATTTTATTCTTAATGCTTTACTTACTTAGCATGCATTTCATACATTTAACATATATTTGCACATAACTTACATTTACTCATGCCACACAATTTAGTAATAAAATTCATATATCGCTTGTAAAATAAGTCAACCAACATTTAACGTTTATATACTGAAAGTACCTTTCATTTCTTACATAATTATCATAAAAATACTTTCCACTTTCATCAGTTCATTTTCACATATACATATATAATAAACAGTCCTTAATTCGGAAAAACATAATTTAAATGGTTGGCATTTTAAACTCATAACAAAACATATACACGTATATATAATATAATTCATTTTCTATTAAATTTATAAAAATTCTGATTTAATATATATTTTTCCCCTTACCTGAATCCTTGAACTACACCGACAGGAATCGCACACAGATACCTGCGGTGCTCACCCGGACCATGGTTAAAAAGCTCTAGTTTCATTAAATTAGTCTTAAATAAAATACTATTTTAATATTTCATAGGGTTATAAATTTCAAATAAATAGTTATACTCTCAAATATAACCAATTTACCTAATTTTTCAAATCCCATTCATGCTTTGGAGTAGGGCATAGAAAACTCAAATTGAAAATTTACTTACGCCAAAATGACGATAATCGCGATTAGGACCACATGGTGGTGCCTTATCGTCGATTTAACAGTAGATTTAAAAAGAAATTGAGAAATTAGGAAAAAGTTGTCTTACCCTAAGAATGGTGCCTACTCCCATGATAAATCTGCTCCAGTAGAAATGTCGGTGGCGGAATTAGGAATCCAACAATACCTTCTATTTCATGATCCACTGCAAATCTGTCGAAAAATTGAGCGAGAGAGAGAGACGAAGACAGACGGAGATGCAGCAGGAGAATTCAGGGGGGCGGCCTTTCTCTGTTTTGAAATTGAAAATTTAATTGATCCTGGAGCTGGATCCTTTACATATATATATATATAAAATATTATATTATGTAATTTAATTAATAATTAATTAATTAATTAAATTAATTTTAATTTTAATTAATTAATTTTATTTATTTATTTATTTTTATTTTTGTTTTAGATCACTACAGGTTCAAACAAAGTCAATATAATTCCATATTATAATTTATCCAAATCAATACAAATTCAAATCTCCTACACATGAAAAAAACATAATATTTAGAAGTATCAATTTTTTTGTAAGAAACTAAATATCTACGCAAATCTAAAGTACTCCCCAACCAAGGACAATCGTTAGAAGCTGGTCTTTCAGTCATGAATGCTCATGCACTGTTTTGCATGAAACCCATTCATTTGAACGTCTTTTTCTTCTCGCCTCTGGAACGTATAATTATATACTGGCAGGCTGTGATGATGAATCAACCTTTACAGAGGTTGAATGTTTGTGTGTGTCTGTGTATATATCTATATATATATATATATATATATCTATATATATATATATATATATATATATATATATATATGTATGTATGTTTAATTGTTAAAAAGCCGAATTTGATGGTTGCTGCAGTGCTTTTGGGCAGCACTGTGAAGAATGGAGACCATCCATCCATCCATCCAATGTGTACCCTCCTTACTGCATGCCTTGCTTCTTTGACTGCATATAATCCAGTGGCCCCACTCAAATTTAACTTCTAATGTCTTAATTTTTTTTTTTCTTATTTTTTGTTTTAAATTTGTTCTTTGAGGTTTGTATTGAAACTTGAAAATTTGACTGAACCGGTCGATTCAATCTTGTTCGACCGGAACTGGGCACATGTCTAGTCTTGGTGTTGGATGAAAACCAAAAATTAAGTGACTTGGTGGAGAACGAGTTGATCTGGTGCGAACTAGTCAGAATCAGTGCAACCTGGGTTCATTGCTGGGTCGATCCAACTCAATCATTTTAATTTTAAAATTATTTTTTAAAAATACTTCTATGTCAAAATGGTAAAACGTATTTACCTAAAGGGTAATTTTGTAAATCAAACTTCTAAAAATTTAAAAAGTAAAAAAATAAAACAAAATAACAATTAACAAAAATAATTCTTAAATATTTCGAAGATGAAAGTTACTATGATCTTGATTGACATAATTCTTATGTATCTTCTATTTTTCATTGTTCATAATTATGAATTTATATATAGGTATATGTAAAAATTGACATCGTGCTGACATCATCTGTTCAACCATCAGTCTGATTGATCCGATTGACCCGATGACCTTTTCGGTTCAGCCACCGGTCCTATTTTTAAAACCATGACTGAAAAGCTCATTTGGATACAGATGCATAATAAAAGTAGTTCATTCTTTTGATTCTCTTTCAAAATTATTTGCTTGTTGATTTTATCAAATAATATGAATCTCTAATTATACTCAAAACTATTTGGTTGTTTCCTTTGATCATATTCAATGATGATATCCCTAAAATATGATTTTTTTTGGGGGAAGGTTTAAATGGCAAGTGATGGATTAAAATGAATCGACTATTATTATCTTATTCTTTATTATGACATGTATAATTAGTAACATCGGTGTAAAAAAGGTTGCATTATTCCTACAATCATGGGACACAATAATTGTCACGATTAGTCCAATCTAATTAGTACTATCGATCAAATCTTGTCGTGCAGCTTTAGTCACAAAAATAAAACACTCATATGGAAGTAAAGTGATATTCTTTAGAAATTGCACACTTTTTTTTAAAATGTCTATAATTAAATGTCATAATTATAAGTTTAGAACATTTAAAGAATTAGTTATATTGTATTTTTGTTATATGTGCTATCTATAAGAGTGAAGCTAAAGATGCGAGTGGAATATTTCAACATTTTAACACATACCCCATGTTTGGGGAGACTTTAAATTTGAATTTGTTTTGAATTTGAATAAGATATAATACAAAATTGTATTGAAATTTATTCAAATACACTTGTTGACTTTTTGAGTCCAATCCCCAGTTTTGATAATGACAAACCGCATGTTATTAATGTGTGTGCTTAAGTACTTGAACAAGTTAATTATTCAAGACATGCACATGTAAGTGAAGTGGAAGTCAGAAAGGACTTAAAAAACATAATCCTGACTGATTCCATGAAGAGTCAAGAGTAAAAGAAGAAGACATTTATTTTAATTGTAAATGCATTTTGTTTCATTATTTGGTCTGTAATATTGTGGTATGTAATAACTGCATCTCATGTAAGATGAGTTTATATGCTCAAGACCATAAATTGACCTTAGGGATCGGTCGATCGACGTCGAATTTTTGGGGTTAACTCTCAAGGCCATAATTGACCATAAGACACATCATAACTATGTCCTTTAAGCCAAAATTGCAAATACATACAAATAGGGATTAAATTATATAAGATCAAAAGAAGAAGAAAAGTTTTCAAGAGACCTTGGTCGACCGAACCCTCAGCGCTATAAACATTTCGGTAGACCGAATGGCCAGGAAGTCAACTTTTGACTTTGCTCGGCCGATCGAACTTAATTTGAACGTATCGTCTTAGGTCGATCGAATTGACACGTGTCTGACACCCAATTGTTCGACCAACCAAACTTGTAGTTCATTCTAGCCACGGTCGACTGAACCACATGAACGGTCAATTGAACATTTTCTTCGGTCGACCAAACCCACGAAGGGGTTCAAAATCGCCTTGATATGCTCGACCGAATCTCTAGTTCAAAAGTGACACGGTCGACTGAACTTAGTAATATTGTCAACCGAATCTTAAATATGGTTGACCGAACCTCTCGGGTTGAAATTTTTTAACTACGATAAAACGAGATTAATTTTAATTAACCTTCATTAAACTTTTCTAAAATAACCTTTGTGTCCCCCAACGGTTATAATTCATTGAATATCTAAATGTACCCATTCATTTGGAGAGATTAACATGGATTAGCAATATATTAGAAAAAATTCTCTCTGATTTTTCTTGAGCTCATATTGCTTATATTTCATATTTCTAAGCCAAATTTTTAATACTCTCTTATTTTATTCTTGCTAAACCCTTTTCAAACAGAGAGTTATATTTTTCTCATGCTCATTTCTTGCAAACTAATTGCAAGTTAAAGTGAGTTTGATTCTCACTTGTGCAAGCTTACATATATTGCTTTTGAAACTTTTTAATTACTCTCATTGTCTTGCATTACTTGATATTTTTCTTGGAGAGTAAAGTTAGGATTTTTCTCAATATATTTGATTGATAAATATTATTTGAGAAGAACTCTTGTTAGCTTTTGAGTCTTGGCATCTTCATTTCCAGATTCGAAAGCTTGCCTGCACTATTTAATAAATTAGTTTTGAGCAAACTTGATCCCTAAATCTCAGTTGTGGATAATATTTGATAAATATTATTGTTGAAATTCTTACCTTGAGATTGAAAGTTCCTTTGATATTATGTACTGATTATATTCTTTCTAAATCAAATGTAGTCACTCTCACTTATACACACGTTTATATGCATCTTTGGAGAGTTGAAATCTTGTTAGAATTATCTCACTTGAGCATATGTTCCTATTATATGTGAGTGCATATTTGGATCACAATATTGTACAAATATGCTTGTATTAGAAACACCTTTCATTATACGCAAAATTTGTATTGATCGATCATAAATCAGGCGTGGCCTGAGGTGGGTCTTCTCCTCCTCTTTAAGGAGAGGTTGAAAAGGTTGATGTCAGCCCTGATAATTTGACATGGTGTTGTAAACGGTGCCGTTCAACCCATTAAGTGAGTAATAGTAGTAATTCTCGGGCTTGCGAGTTGAGGCGTGGACGTAAGTAATATTGGTCAAACCCTGATAACATACCGTGTGTGCACTTTTCATTTTTGCAATTTATTTACTACACATGTATGTTATTTTCAATTGACTGTGAATGCTGCACATGATTTAATTTCCACACATTATGTTTATTTGTGCATTTGAGATTGCATAGACAGATCCTAAGTTGTGAAATACTACTATTTATATAAATTGACTTAAAAAAGTTTAAATTTTCAATTCACCCCCCTCTTGGGAATATACCAATTCCAAACTCAAATCCAAATCTAAACTCTAAAATTCATACTCCCAAACGCAATGTTAGTACCTATACCTACAAAACTCTTTACCTAAGTTGACTTAGGGGATATATCTACGAAACTCCTTAACCTAAGTTCGCTTTAGGGGAAAGAGATGAACAACTTGTCAAATTGCTTAGTTTTGTTACAGTGTAACTTAGACCGACATAGATCGAACTCCCTTAACAATACATCATTCTTACACCACAAAATAAATGCTTACTTAGGCCTATATATAAATCGTCTAACTCATCTAGACCAGCCTCATGTAAAATGAGATGATCCAGGCATGTATCATTCAATATTTAAAATTTATTGAACTACTTAATAGTTAAAATAAAGATCATTTTTAAAGCAATAAATGTAAAATGAAATTAGAAACCAATATAATCCAGCCACATAACCAATGCTTGAATTGACCAAGTTGGATTTGGTGCCCAACTTTTTTTTTTACCAAAACCAAATTTAAATGTATGTTCATAAGAATTTACATATGTTGTAACCCTTTTGAAATAATTGGCTAGGTGCAATGTGAAAGATCAAGGGACCAGTGAGTGTGTGTGTGTGTGCGCGAGAGAGAGAGAGAGACCAAATTTAAATGTATGTTCATAAGAATTTACATATGTTGTAACCCTTTTGAAATAATTGGCTAGGTGCAATGTGAAAGATCAAGGGACCAGTGAGAGAGAGAGAGAGAGAGAGAGAGACCAAATTTAAATCTATGTTCATAAGAATTTACATATGTTGTAACCCTTTGGAAATAATTGGCTAGGTGCAATGTGAAAGATCAAGGAACCAGTGAGTGCGTGTGTGTGTGTGTGTGTGTGTGTGAGAGAGAGAGAGAGAGAGAGAGTGAGAGAGAGAGAGAGAGATGAGTGTCACACCTTGACCTAGCTAGCCAGGGGTGCCAGTGTGTAGGCTTTTTGGCAGCTTCCCTGACTGCTGTCTTTCGATTCATGGGGTTAACAATTTGGACATCTGGACTTGACCTGAAATACACATTCAGAAGTACGGACCAAAAGCAGACTAGTTGTGATGTGGAGACACAGACTTTTAATATATTCTTAAGTATTTAATATAATATTCCCATGCATATATATATGTATACATATATGTATATGTACTTTGCTGAATCTTTTATTGAATTTATTTGTACATGCTGAAGAGATGTGCATATGTGTTCCCCAAGTGTTTGCTGCCCCTCATCAACTCCAATGGTACTTCCCATAGGACAAAACAGCTGCATGACCTTGACCTTCCTTTTCTTCCTGCCCCCTCTAAGCTCTAAGTGCTACTTCTCCTGCCTTCTTCAGTTCTTCTCTGCTAGCTGATCAACACATCATTATTTTCATTCACCCCACGCCCCCTCTTTATTTTAGTGTTGTTTTCCAATAATTACTTCTCGGTGGGAATCAAAGAGAGAGAGAGAGAGATCATAGAGATGATGATAATTCAAACACAACGAACACCAATCATTTTAAATTTTAAATTTGGAGCTGTTTCTCATCGTTACTTATAATCCTCCATCATATCACTTATTATAAGAATAAAAATCGTGATCTAGCACATATAACGAGTTGCACCAACTAGCTATCAACAATCCATTTTTTTTTATAAGCAATGTTCACTTTGCATGCCATCACTGCTAAAGAATGTGGAGTCACCTGCTTGATTTGTTTCACCTCCGTATTTGTTGTCTTCATTTATTATTTTTATTCCAACATTAACTCCTACGTACAAGTATGCCAACTGAGAAAGCTCAAATATTTGAAAAATTGTTGTCTTACCTTAAACACAGGTATAGGCGTGTATTTATAGAGATGTAAAATATATTCTTGTTACAACTGAATCATGGAAAGATAGGAATAGAAGAATACATTTGAATTTAAACATTTGAATTGAAACCGATTACATATCTAAACACGAATCCTGGGAAATATTTGAACTGATCTTCGTGTAACTGCATATCAAGATTCCTTGAAAATATTTGAACTAATCTTCGTGTAACTGCTTTGTAGAGAGCCTCTTGTTGTTACTGTGGATAAGTCTCTAACACACCCCCTCAAGCTTAATTGTGCAGATGCAATGTTCAGCTTGTCACGAAGAAGAGAGAACTGAGAGGAAGATAGTGGCTTGGTAAAGATATCAGCGATATGATTTCTAGTAGAAAAGAAGCGGTTGTCTAATGTACCACGAGCAACCATATCTCGAACAAAATGAAAATCTATCTCAACATGTTTGGTTCGAGCATGAAAAATCACATTTGAGGATAAATATGTGGCACCAATATTGTCACACCAAAGAATTGGGGTTGTAGAGGGAATCATCTCAAGTTCAGCAGAAGAGAACATAACCATGTGATCTCAGCTGTGGTATTTGCTAATGCTTTATATCCAGCTTCGGTGCTTGAGCGGGCTACAGTAGCTTACTTCTTACAACTCCAAGAAATTAGATTGCCCGCAAGAAAAACATAGTAGCCACCTGTGGAGCATCGATCATCCCTACTTCCAGCCCAATCTGCATCGGAGTAGGCTTGTAGTGAAAGGGAGGGCAACTTGTGAAATTGGAGACCAAAATCCACGGTGTGCTTGAGGTAGCGCAGCAAGTGCTTGGTTGACTGCCAATGGAGGATTGTGGGCTTGTGAAGAAACTGAGCCAGCTTGTTAATTGTGAATGCTATATCTGGTTGGTGATGCAGAGATATTGAAGAGTACCAATAGTGCTTTTGTAAAGTGTTGGGTTCAAAAATGCTTCACCTTCATAAGCCGAGAGTGTTGTTGCTGTGGCCATAGGAGTCTGAACCGGTTTTGCTTCTAGCATATTGGTACGTTTTAGGATATCTATGATATATCGATGCTATGATAGAATGAAGCCCTTGGAATTTTGAATCATTTCAACACCAAGAAAAAAATGTAGAGGACCCAAATTTTTAACAGCAAAGTCATGGTGTAAATCGGATAGCAAATCATCAATAGCTGACCGTTTATTGCTTGTGATGAGAATATCGTCCACATATATAAGCATAAATCACCAATATCCTTCTTAGAAGAAGATTAGCAGTAGGAACTCAGAGAAAGAAGGATCAGCACTTTAGAATTCTCATCAAAAGAATTTTTCAATGAGTGACCAAGAGAACTTAGGAAGAACAAGAGTACTTTCAGTTTCTCAAAACAGAATTTTCAATTCTTGGATGTATTTTGATTTGCAAAATCATGTATTTATAGGCTTTCAAACTTGTTTCTATGTTTCAAAAGTTTCCTTTAAGTGTTTCCCAAAATTTTAGAAAGTTTAGAGTTCAAACGGCTATATTTTGAAATATTAGAATTTAAAAAATTTGTCCGTTGAACAGTGTTCAGAAGTTTGAAGTCGCGAGTTCAGACGTCTGAACTACTACTGCCTTCTTTATATTATGTCCAAAAAATCTTCAGATGTCTAAAGTCGTTTGTTTAGTTATCTGAAGTCCCTCCCGTGAACAGTGTTCAGATGTCTAACAACAGTGACCCCGCTTTAGTGTTTTGGACATAAATTTTTCTGTATAACTCCAAATTAGGTGTTCTTGGTTTCAAAAGAAAGATAAGAGAAAATCATACAACTTTCATGTTGAAAACATTTTAAAATAATGCGATCTTGATAGAGAAAAATTCACTTCAATGCGGCTGTATAAAAGCTGACAGCATTTGGAAGAACTCTTTTTTTGTGCTTTTCATTCCAAAAATGATTCTAACCCTTTTAAAATAATTTTTGACCTTATAAAAATATTTTTCAAGTATTTTAAAAGGTATCTAGGTCTAAGAAGTTAACCTAAGAGTTTCAAAATATTTCAAATAATATTTTAAATATTAAAGTACTTACATGAAAACTTCTAAGACTTTAACATTTTAGATTCTTGAGTCTTCATGTTTTGTTCTTGGATTGAGTCCATATTTTCTTCAAGCTTTCATATTCTTTGAGCTTCCTCACTTTGCTTTTCTTTGGCTCTTTTGAATTTAATATGCCTTGGCTTTCAACAACTCATTCATATCCTCATATTTTTCAAGGTTTCATATATCATCTTTAAATCCATGCTTTGACTCATTTAAACTTCATTTGATCCTCGTGAGCACTTTGACCTTACTTTCTCATATATGAGCCTTGAAATATCATTACTCACACAAATACATTAAATTTCACTTATTTGTTAGCATCAAAATAAGATAACAAGATTTTAACCCTTGTAAGGCCAACAGGAATTCAACATTGGATCAAGATGGACTTGGAAAGGTTGGGTGTGAAATTAGTGAAAGGAAATCACCAGGCATTCATTGCTAGCTTGGTAGTGCAACCGATCTTACGATAAAGGATCAAGACAGCTCAAACGAAAGATGCAGAGCTGGTATAGATTGTGAATAGATTTCAGGATGGGATGAAGGTAGACTTTAATGTTTGAGATGACAGGGTGTTAAGATTTCACACTAGGATATGCATACCGAATGATGCTGAGATTAAACGAACCATCCTAGAAGAGGCACATCGCTCTTTATATACAGTACATCTAGGGAGCACAAAGATGTACAGGGATCTGTGGGAATCTTTCTGGTGGTCTAACATGAAAGGAGAGATCAACTGTTTTGTTGAGCAGTGCCTGGCGTGTCAATAGGTGAAGGCCAAGCACCAGAGGCCAGCTGGTCCATTACAACCACTTCTTATTCCTAAGTGGAAGTGGGAGAACATTTCCATGAATTTTTTTACGGGATTGTCATCGGCACTTCATAGGCAAAATTCTATCTGGGTAGTTGTTGACAGACTGACAAAGATTGCCCATTTCATATCGGTTAAAGTCAGTTATTCCATGAATAGGCTGGTAGAGCTCTATGTGTAGGAGATAGTCAGACTGCACGAGGTTCTAGTGTCTGTCGTTTTAGATAGGGACCCACAGTTTACTTCTTGGTTTTGGAAGAGTCTATAGGGGCATTGGGATCTCAACTTACTTTCAGTACTGCTTTTCACCCGTAAATCGACGGTCAGTCGGAGAGGACCATTCATATTTTGGAGGATATGCTGCGGTTGTGTGTACTGGATTTCAAGGGTAGCTGGGTCAAACATCTGCCATTAGTTAAGTTCACATACAATAACAATTATCAAGCCAGTATTGGGATAGCACCGTATGAGGCACTATATGGTCGAAGGTGCCGATCTCCGTTGTATTAGGATGAGGTCGGTAAGCAACATATTTTAGGGTTGGAGCTTATTCAGCAGATCGCTGAGAAGGTCTAGTTTATCAAGGAAAGAATAAAGACAGCACAAAGTCAGCAGAAAAGCTATGCGGATACACGCCGGTGAGAGTTAGAGTTTTAGATAGGTGATGCCATATTTTTAAGGATTGCTCGGATGAAAGGGGTAATGAGATTTGGGAAAAAAGGGAAGCTAAGCTCTAGATACATAAGACCATTCGAGATTCAGGAGAGAGTTGGTCTAGTGGGGTACAGAATAGCATTACCCCCAAGCATTGTCACAGATTCACGACGTATTCCACGTGTCCATGCTGAGGAAGTACATTCTAGATCCTTCGCATGTGATCAATTACGTGTCTTTAGAGCTCGGGAATACGTTGGCATATGAGGAGATTATGGTTCAGATTCTAGACTATAAGGAATATGAGTTATGTACTAAGGGGATTTCGCTTGTAAAGGCACTTTGGCGTAATCATGCAATGGTGGAAGCATTATGGGAATTAGAGACAGAAATATGTTAGAAGTATCCATGGCTATTTGGGGAGGCTTAGCACTAAACAGGTGAGTAGAGCTGTAGGTAGGTATTAGTTTTGTATATAGGTTTCTTAGAGTAGGTCGTTTAGTTTTATCAGTTGGTTACTATTTGTTCATGGTTGGTCTTTGAGAGAATTTGGTATGGAAATTGTAATCTCCTGAGATAGTATGTAACCATAGTATTCCTCTGCCTTAAGTGAGGGTATTTAATAAATTTGGGATGGGGCTACTATGTGGGTGGTCGCCGGCTCCTTCTAGAGTCGGATTAGAAGATCAGCGACAATTCAGGGGATGTAATGGAAATCAATTAGCAAATTTTGAGGACAAAATTTTTATAGGGGGAAGATTGTAGAAACCTGAACCCGAAAAATAAAGAGAAAATAAAAAAATAAAAAAAAATTTTAAAAGGGCAAACAATAGGACTCGTCGACGAATCCCCTATTTTCGTTGACGAGTTCCCTTTTGTGACTCGTTAATGAAGTTTAGGTGTCATCGATGAAGAAATACCGAGCCACAGGAAATTTCAGGTTTCAGGTTCATTGATGAACCCCTTATTTCGTCATTGAACATCCTTTTGCAACTCGTTGATGAAGGCACCATTTCGTTGATGAAGTTGGCCGAGTCAACGACCTATAAATAGGTTTTTAACTTACTTCTTCATTAAGAAATCAAATATATATATATATATATATATATATATCTCTAAATCCGCGCCTCACCCCTTCTCTCTACTATTTTTCGCCGTTCGGAGCCCGAATTGACGATCGGAAGTCGCCACGAGGATCTAGGAGCATTTTTCTACAAATCTAGCAGAGTGAATTTTTAAACTAGGTCTTTCTAGGCATCACTCCAAAGTTGAGGTAAGGGTAGAAATGGGCTATCTATTTACCATGTAATTTGTTAAATAGGGTGTATGGGTCTGGGGATATTTAATAGTTGCTAATCTGGGATTTGAGTTTATTAAACCAAGGGAAATGTGGATTCAGGATTTTGAGCTCTGTATCGCCGTAGGGTGGGCTATAGGAGTGTCATAGGAACCTTCTCAGTAAACAGGTAAGGAGATTATTTTATGTCAGCTATTTTGTGAAATATGGACCGAATAAAATGCAGTATATGCTTTTGGGAAAATTAATGTGGATGGTTTGGTCATCTCCTATTTTTTATAAAATATGTAGTTTGAGTTAAATAAAACCATGGAGATGCTCATACCCTGTTTTCAACAACTTATGTCTTTCCTAGTTAGGTTATTTTATTTATGGTTAACAAATGAAAATTGTGTGGCATGGTAATAGTTTTTAAATGATATATGTGAACTGAATGCTTTAACTGATTTTATACAGTTTTGATATAATGGTTAGGGGCCTAGTTTTGATATAATGGCTGGGCCCGAGTTTAAATATAACGGCCGGGGGCCAAGTTTTGATATGATGGCCGAGGGCCGAGTTTTGATATAACGGCTGGGGGCTAAGTTTTGATATGACGGTCGGGGACCAAACTTTTCTGAATATTAGATTTTATATGAAATGAGTTATAATACAATTTTTATTGTGTAAATTGCCATATATGATACTAGAAACCTGTGGATTTGCGATATGTGATATTGTGAGCACAGTACCATAACTATATGTGGGCAGTGAGTGCAATCACATGGGTATGGAAGTGTGATATGGGATAGTCGATTGGAGACCTGGGCCGCAGTACTACTCCTAGGTTTTTGTCCAGGGTCCCTATCCGAGGTAGTTTCAGGTGACCATAGGTAGACACAATCATACTTACAACATTAGTTTTGACTCAGCTACAGAACTGCCGGCTGTGAGTTGAGTCCAGCCTTTGGGCCGCACAACCCGTCATGGGGGGAAGCATGCCGTATGAGTATGTGATAGCGTAACGATGCTACTTTAGTAGTCCAGGTTGTGTCTTTTATGCATATATGGGTAAATTTACTATAAATGAGTTATATTGAGCCGATAGTTTATTATTCAGAAATTATGTAATATACAGTGTAGTACAATTATTAAAATGCCATTTGCATATACAGTTAAATGATGAAATTTTATATTCACACGAGAACTCATGCTAGTCACACACTGATAATAATATTATCTGTCTTACTGAGAAGTGTCTCACCCCATTATCCAAATATTTCTTTCAGGTCCTTTACGGAATCGTGCCTAAATTACTGCGGGGCTGGGATTAGACAGTGACTAATGATTGTCAGAGCTGGTGAGACATTAGACAACAGTTTTTGTTCTTTTTGGGTTGTATTATATAGATAGATAGTTGTATGGATGTATTTGGGGGAATAGTGAGATATTTGGTAAAGAATTTTGATATTTTAGAAATCTTCTGCTAAATGATTTTAATTTTAGTAATGATAGGTACACCTGAGATTCCTTGGTTAGGGCGGGTTGCAATATATATGTGGTATCAGAAAGAGAGTATTTATATGTTTTACTAGTACTTCGGGCCCACGTGGCGGGTTGGGGCGCTACACATAATCTCTAATACCATAACTATACCGACATATACCCTAAGTGGGGTACTAGGACACTTGTCCATACTCATATTAAACAACACAATGGAAGCATAAATATATAAATCCCAAATACAATACCAGAGTTCTAATGTCACCATAACTACATACATATATCCCCAAAATTCAAAATACATCCCGAGATACAAAGTATATCCATATACATAACTGTGTCTCACAAGTACTTACCCTGAACTATCCTATCTAGTCCTGCCTTGGAGCTCTCTAGGCTTGGTTCCTTGGATTTCCTAAAATGTTAGAATTATATAAGTGAGACATTTCCCAGTAAAACGAAATAGATTATCATTAGTATGTGGCAATATGAGTTCTAGTGTATCATAAACATATCCTCTAAATAATTAACTTTAACTGATAAATCATGTAAATTTGTACTCGTATATATATATATTTGGAAAATACATACTTTTCAACATAGGCATACTTTATCATAATAAGTTTCTCTATATATGTAAACCATCTGTTGTATATATACATAAAAGAATTTTTCCCATGAATGGACAATCATATAACATCATGTAATAATCCCACATAATCGGGTTGTTTGGCTCGAATGCGGGATTTAGCAATGGCTGGCTTACCACGCTAAGTCAAACATAACGCATCTATAAGTACGATTGGCCTACCTCGCTTGGTTCGGACTGCCACGGGGTGTACTCTACTCTTCTTTGGCTCAATCGACTATCCATACACCAACACTTCCTGATTAGTGTGGTGGCACTGACTATATCTTATTAGCTACAATACCGTGCTCTGAACATAATTGGTTCATAAGGGTTTTTATACCATATAATACTGTTAATATATAATAAAATTTTAACTTGATGTCATTTTCATAAAACCTGTCATATTCATAATTTGTTTAATTTTTGTCATATCATAAATTTGTTTGAATACCGTCATATCATAAATCTGACTGAATACTGTCATATCATAAATCTGGCTAAATACTGTCATATCATAAATCTGGCTAAATACTGTCATATCATAAATATGTCTAAATAGTGTCATGTCATGATTCCATAATATTTATAACATTTCCAGAAATCTTTATAAAATCATACTTGTTCTGTATCATAAAATATTCTAAAAGGTTTATTTATGCAGTAACATATTCATTACTTATGCCAAACAATTTGAGTGATAATTCATAATATAATAATCTGTCTGGGAAAAAAATATATTTTACTGTGAAATGAACGTATAGTCATTTCTAGGATTTACTTAAACCCAAAATACCTAGTTTTCCAAAAACGTACATATAATAATAATTCAAAATTTCCAATTCCATATGCTGAATATTCAGAAAAACATATATATATTATTCCTGTAATCACGTACTACAATTTAATCAGTTAATTTTTCCATAACTAACTAACATAATCTTTTCCCTTTACCTTATCCCTGGAGTGGTGCTTAGGATGCCCAAACGACGAATTCGCTTTGGTTAATTCGTTAAAGATTGAAGCTAGGATCCTGAAATTACCTTTACTGAGCCTCGGTAATTCAAAACCGTCGACGGTTTTTCCTGAGCTCATCAAACCGTCGACGGTTTGGTCTGTCTGTACCAAACCAAATTCCCTTTTTTTCTTCTCTTTTTTTTTAATACACACTTTTCAGGTCTCTACATCCTACCCTCCTTATAAAAATTTCGTCTTCAAAATTTGCTAACCAGCACTTACACCAACTCTAGAATTCCATTAGATGGTAACCCCGCACTACAGAAGAGCCGGTAGCCACCCTCATAGTTACCCAATCCCAATTTTATTAATAACCCCCACTTATGACGGAAGAATACTGTGGTTACATCAAAGGTTTCTGGGAAACTACAAATACCAAAACAAAACTCTTCCAAAACCACTTAAGAATTAAACCAAAAAACGAAAATATTATAACTATACAACCTACAATAATCAAATATTTACTTAGACCATCACTATATACTTCAATATTAAATATCAATATGAAATACAATGAAGCTCAAGTAAGAATTTCACCAAGTTCCTTCTAGATAAGAATTAGCAACTCAAAACTTAGAAGTAAGATGGATTAGCAACTCAGAAATTTAGCAATTCGGTTGTGCAAAGATTTGAGCAAGAGCGATCTTTAGAAGAAATTGCAAGTAGAGTGCTTGAATGCTGATTGTATGCTTGGTCATTTCATTCATTGGGTTAAAGAAGTATTTATAGATTTTTTAGAGTGAGTTTCCTTGTTTCACACGTTGCTTGGAGTGTCCCCCAAATTTTTATAAAATTTAGATTTTAAAATCTCCACAGGGTCAGTCGGCTGGGTCACTCGACTGGGCCTGTTTTGTATAGGGTCAGTTGGTTGGCTAGTTGGCTGAGTTCGTTCTGGTCTG